>NC_037592.1:18576600-18876600 GCF_003073045.1 Pomacea canaliculata | reverse complement strand
TAACCGTCGCTCCATGAAACAGCTTTTGTCAGATCACGTGGAGGGCGATATGTGCTTATCTTCCATCTTATTGCACGGGGGACGGAGAAATGGGGTATAAGAACGGGCGGGAAACGGTTGGCTAACGAACCGTAGAGCTTGTAGGAACCATTATATTCCATCCTGCTCAGGGGACAGATTTTTCCATGACACTTCGTCGGCTTGTATACAGTTTTATGGTATCGGAGGAAGATTTTTTTTAATCCAAGGGTTTTATGCTCAGTGTTGAGTCACCAAAATTGATTCTACATTTGCAATCCTGCGTAGGAAATCCAACAACGAAGAATAGCAGCAATGAATGACGATGAAAAGTAATGATCATGTGCTAGACAACTGGCTAAAAGGTTACAAGAGACCAAGGAAAGCTACGTATTTTCCAGTGCCATTTCTAGTCCTCCCTTAAGTTTAACAAAGCAACTTACAGAACATTTAAAGACCTCTGGATGTCTACAGGGGACCTTATTTCAGTTCATGTCCTGTCCAGTTCACGTCGCTTGAGACAGCAAAGGTGTGAGTCCGCTGGCTGCTCGGTTTGGAGTGCAGGTTGTTCTTGAGATCAGAGCCAAACCAGAGGTTTAGTTATGGTTTGGTCATGGTCTGGTCTGGTCATGTAGCCCGCAAGACACATTGTCAGAATACATGCCAGCTCTCTGTCAAGAGACAAATTTCTGTGAGTACAGCAAAAAAGAAGTAAAGCATGCTTTCAATATGTGTGTGTGAACAGGGAAGGGTGACTATGAAACGCAGTTATATTATTTATATTTAAAGGAAACCAAAGAGATTGCCCTTCTCACTGTATGATGTCCTGTCAGTACAGTTTCATGCGAATTGTGTGAGAGAAGAAAACTCACCATTACTCTGAGAATGGGGCAAGTCTACAATACTTGAAGCTCGTATCCGATAGAGGATTATGTAGGATGAATAATTTACTATTCAGACCTTTCACTCTTTCTCCCATTACTGATGTACACGAGAAAAAGCAGGACAAAGAGATGGACGGCGAGAAGATCATAATTTACCAACAGCCTTCAGTTTTTAAGAAAAACACGTTTGCTGCTAGACAGACTTTTAAGGTAGGCGACATTAAACTGCAAGAACGTTTGAGAGAAAATATAAGTAAGGAATCTGAATCATAAATTGTTGATAAGCATTCTTTTCTTTGTCCCCGGAGACCTGACTAGAGAGGATCCGACATATCTCAGGATGGCTGCGGCAGATCCATCATGATGTGAAGACTAGCAGGATGGCCTGCTTTGAGTTTACAGCTCAGATGGGAAGAGAGTATTTCGTGCTGACATATTAATCAGCTTTGCCAGTCAGGTAGTCCACTCCCGTTGCATGTCCATTCCGTGCCCCATGTTCGGTCAGCGAGCTGTTGTATTCAACTCAGGCCAACCCCATGGCATCGCTTCCGGTTCGATAGACATGGTTGTCGGCCGTTGAATAGTTGACAGCACTCCATCGATGAAACGATCGTCTTTCAGTGCGATCCTGTCTGATGGTCTTTGTCAGTCAGTCAGTTTCCGTGCGCGTGTACGCGTGCATGCATATGTGCGTGAGGCCGCATTAATATTGTAAACCAGTGGTTCTCAACCTGTGGGGCGCGACCCCCTGGGGGGTCGCGACGTGCCTACAAGGGGGTCGCGAAGGTGGTCATTTTTTAAAAGTTTCTTATACCGGTATTAGTGAAATTAGCTTAGATTGTGTAACCGAGTGGTGAGGGCGATCAAACTCAAATCTCTTCTCCCTATTCAAGTACACTGTCTCGCATGCATTCTCACTTCCAAAAAAAACACAATCCTCTCAACAATTAAGCCTCAATCTCATCCTCTCGCTTTTCACCGACCTAGCTGGCTAAGGGGGGTCGCGGACGTACCGGTTGTTCGTCAGGGGGGGGGGGGCGTCACAAGTAAAAGGTTGAGAACCGCTGTTGTAAACTAACTTAATTGATTTTTTTCAAAATAAATTAAAAACATTCTTAAAAATTTGTGGGGTTTTTTGTGGCATGGAGGGTTGTTTGTGAATATGTGCACGTGTGCGTTTGCGTGTGTGTATGAACGCATTCAGATATTAAAATAACTACATGGATTGATTTTTGTCAAAACAGATTGAAAGTTATTCTTGAAAAATACTGACAACAGAAAAATCTCCACACCTTACACAAGTTTTTGTCTACATTCGTAGAGGCAGTCGTCGTTTTTTTTTCTCTTGGCTTGCTGATGGGCAACTAGCGATGGACCTGAAAGCAATCCCTCTTTGACCACCGTTCCATTAGACCGTGACCTGACTTCCACTCTGTTGTGATGACTTGTGAGGTCAGACGGTAAGATGAAAGCGCCGCTAGACGTTACTGACCAGACGACTTCCGGCAAGACATCGTCCACTGTCAGTCACGTTGTCAGTCACGCCCACACGATGTAACCATAGCCACTTGCTTCCTCTACGGAAATATCGTTTGTAGAGGCTTCACTCAATCAGGTTTATTTGACTTTTATAGTTATATAATCTGCCCATTCCGTAAACTGTCTTCACTTTGTGCCAGTCTAAATGTATCTGGCAGGGATGTGGCGATTCGAATATTTCAATGACCACTCTTAGGTCTGGATACTTCAAGTTTCCCAATTGACAATTATTTGTAAACTGCTGACATAAATTGACTTTTTTCTTGTCATGAATAATATATTCTTGGCTCTCACCTTGTGTCCTAATATTTCTCTTGTATCCTGGCATTTCATTCGTTGAGGCTTTATATCTAGAAAGTAATACTGACCAGTTCAATCAATATGGCTGCTACAGTTCTTTGTAATTCAACAATCAATTTGTTTAATCAGCGGTAAGGATCTTCCCAGCACCATACACACTGTTAGCCTGGTCCAAGTATGTATATTTGTGAATGATCAAGTTTTGCTTCTGCTCTGTGAAATTGTTGCTAACTACTTTACCGGAGAGTCACGTTTCTAGTGACTTAAGCCATCAGGAGCAAGGCAGGCCCTATTAGCTTCATCTCAGTCTTAATTGGCTGCCTCATGTCACGTGAGCCCAGTCCTCAAATGACAGGCAGTTATCCCGCGGCTACATGCAAGACCATCACTGTCACTATCGACAAGAGAGCATCAGAAACATTCTTTTGTCCACTTCGCATCTTCGATTCAATTTGAAGATAACGATTCACATCTTGTATTTTTTCCCTGGTATAAGGTGTTGCTAACTGCTGAACAATGATCAGTTGATGCATATTTTCTGCCACTCAGCACAGTTTACTGTATATTTTTGGAATCGCATGGCAAGGACGGGTGAACTCTGACCTCCAAGAAATTTCGCTTTGATCTTTTGTTAGTGGATGAGACAGCTGTTGCCGCACAGTCCTTTTGTCAATGTACATAGAATCACAAATATTACAAATATTCAAGTCACATTTTGCTACAAGTTAGCTTCCTTAAAATGCGAGATCCTATAGTTCCAGACTTGTTCAATGTACGTCTTTGTCCATCTCAAACTCGAGTCACACTAAATATCAAAATATCGCCTGTATGAAAGCCCTAATAACTGTTGTGTGCTTTTAGTCAGGATGAATTTCAGTGCAGTGAAACCAAATTATTAAAAGAATCTGTTCATGTGCAGTTTACTGTGGTAAAATGTCATAACAGTCCTCATTGTAGCAATGCCGGTCTTCTCCATTTTCATTCATATCAAGACACTTCAGTCTAGCAAGCACACATGGAAGTTGGTGCTGAAGGCAACCTTGGCGATGATTGATTAAGTACACAATTAAGTGAACTGTGTTCAGTATTATTAAATCATTATTGTTATATAATATCGCACAAAGGAGTGATCATTTATAATCGGATACTCTTCAGTTTCGTTCCTGTTTCTTTAACACTCTCAGTGATGTTTATTTTTTTATTTTTTTTTATTATTACACAAAAACATACACAAAACATAACAGAAACTACCGCACACATCAATTTACATAAATAGATCAACAAAAATATCTTTGACAATCTACATAAATCTTTCTTCCATCTCATTTTACCCTACCCTATGAAAGGATCAGCTGATGCTAGTAATAGCCTTGGTTGTAGTGGTTTGTCTTTAACTATTAGTTGTAGCCTACACAAATACCGATAGCTTTCAACATACATGTACATCAATAAATAACACATATTTCAGGCAGTTACACATTTCAGCTGTACACTGAGCTTATTCTTATCTATAAACTTATGACATTAGTTACATCTGAGGAATAGCTCACCCAGATATTATCTTCACGTATACAAATACCAAATCGAGGTAGGAAAACATGTCTATTCACAAACATTTTCAAGTAGGTATAGGATATCCAGACTACGAATCAGTGATGTTTATAGTAACAACCCATCCTCTTGTCTGACCGAATAACACATCAATCAGTAAGTGCTTGTCAGCTGAATTTAATTTTTCAGTCGTTTCCTGTGCAGTCGGAATTATCTTTGTTACAGATATTTTAGCTTATAGCATCTGTACATCTTGTTCAACTAATCCATCCATCAGCATCAAGAAACTCATTCCATGCATTTGCTTCAAATTGCGAGAGAAAACTGTCCAAATATCATTACGAAAATAAATTTCTGCGGTAGAAACATCTAAAATAAAAATAGTTGCTTGTCAGAAAACAAAATGCATCGACAAGACGTGTTTGCCAATGGTGTGGTTATCTCCCATGCGACTGCAAACATATTGAAAGCCTGTCCTGCCAGTAAGCTTAATGCAGATTTAATTAAAAGCCGAGCGCTTTTGATATTCATCGATTGGCGTGAATGAGAGTGCCTGTCTGTCAAAGCTTAGGTGCTAAAAGGCCAAGCACAGAGAAGCCATGTCAGAGGTGTTATTATGTGTTAGTAATAAACTGATAGCAGCGCCACGTCCTGACCCTCAGGGTCGATAACTGGGGAGCATGCACACCATGGATGCACGTTTACGGGGAAATCTCTCGTCTTCAATTTTGGCAGAAGTGTTTTTCACTTCTGTCATTCCTGGAGAATATGTTGAAATAACTACCTCTGTCGGCTGGTTAGTTTTATATTCAGAAACCAATTTGGATCAGAAGTATGGCTTTAATTTGATCGTCATTGAATAAATGTAATAATGGTAGGTAAAGCTGCCTTAAGCACGGAACGGAAATATGAGTGTTTTTGTGTGAATGTGTAAGCTAACATACAGTATATATATATATATACGTCCAGGGGAGAAAATCGTTGGGTGTATGAAAGGACACTCCATCTAGCTTTTACAACACACTCCAAATAATATTTTAAAAAGTCGAGCTAGTCTTCAGTCTACAAACAAGGCTTAGAATATTGTTGGATAGTTATTATTTGTGTTTGCATTCTTGTGAAAGTTGCTTTGAAAAAAAGTTAAGAGATTTAGCTATAGAGAACTCTGTGGCCGTGTGTGAAGAGGAAAGTTAGTCAGCATCTACCACGCCGGCAAAAATGTACAAAAGTGCGAAAAATTGATTAAAATAACTTATGATTGCAAAGAAACTAAATGGCGAATACGAAGTCTAAATTCCTCTATAAAAACGTGAAAGTCTGATGCAAGAAATAAAGGTAAGTGGTTTGTTCACTTAGAATAATAATTTGCAATTCAAGATAAACGTAGACTGAAAATACTGGAGACCTCCATCACGCGATGTCCTGTCTAAATGTGTCTTCAATATGTGGATTGCCTTGTCCGAAACCCTCGAAAACTGGATTTTGCTTTCTGACCAGACATTTGTCCTCGCATGACTTGTCAGTAAAGTACCCTTAAATGAGGGTCTTTCGTTGAAATCGGTATCCCGTGGCAACAGCCAATCAGAATTCAGCAATTTTCAACCAGTAAAGAGGTGCGTGGCTGGTTTGTTGCGACCTCACTGTGAGTCGTCTACGAGCTTCTCGATTTCACTTTCATTAGTGTGTACAAAGAGGAGAAAGAGCCATTGAAATCACAGAGAAGTTTGTAGACACTTTCACGGTTTCCTGCTCTTGTCGAAGAGCTATTTTTAGATATTAAGTAGAGGAAACAAAACAAACAAACAAAAGCGAAACGTGACTTAGTCTTCTTACTGCATGACAGAGTCCTGCACGGTCTGCCTGTGTCTGACTCTTCCACCGTTAGCTGTCGGCCTCATATTTAGTTTGCTGTTAGCACAGAGTTATCTCTTCATTTCGCATAATTTTCGTCTCTCGATTTTATTTTATTTCTTTTATATTTACCATCCGGAAAGCAAATAATAATAACTTTTTTCCTGTCCATATCGGCAATTTAAAACACAACAGTGATTTTTTTTCGCCATTTCTCATTACCCTCATGTGTCTCAGTAACAGCAGCTGAATGAATGACCTCCGCATCCGCTTTAACCACCGACAAGCGCGTAGTACGCATGCGCTGAATACTTGACGAAATACACTCATTGTTCCCTGCTTCCTCTGTGAGCCTTGCAGCCGTACACAAAATTTTTGTATTAGAGAGTTTGAGACTCGCGACAGGTAGCGAAAACTTGAACTGCAACGGCAAAGGCGTCTGTGAACTGTGATGTTTGTCACAGAGTGATCCATCGTACATGAAACAAAATTAACAGAGGTTTCAAACAAAATTCTTCATAGCTTTAAATTTCTTTGGCAAGAAATTGATCTTCATCTTCATCTTCATACTGTTAGCAGCCAGCGACGGAATTTAAAAGCAGGGTGGGATGCGATGGTGGTACAAGTGGTAACAGTACCTAGCAGTGTCCTTTTCATGTGGGCAAGAGGCAAATGGCAGTGGAAATGACAGCCATGAAGAAAAAGGCCAGTGTCTTTGAAGATGTTTGGTTTCCGGCAGAGCGGCATCATTGGTCAGGCTCTGAAAACACCTTCAATTAGGCAGGCACGTGAGGATAATGGCCTGCGCTCTCTCCGCGCTCCGCCACTTCCGCTGTACTCACAATTTTCGTTATGCGACACGAATCTCCACTCTGATGCCTCTCACTCTGGCCCTGGCTCTTAGGGGAGAGAGAGGGCAATGACGAAGGACAAAGAGACACACATATATATGCATATACACATGCCATGACGAAGGGAGGGGGATACACACAAAGGGGGAGAACATTCTTACTGTAGTTTCTGTGAAACATATAAAAATGTTTTCTTAGGCGATCAAAAGCAGGGCAGCGTCCATATAGAGATTTCATATTCTATAGAGTGATTTTCGTCTCAAGTCATCTCTAGTTCAGGGTCCTAAGAGTCCGCAGTCTCTCTATATCTGATCGTGTGTTGACATGTGAGTTTTTCACTCCTGTAGTCTGCTTTTCACACGCTGGAGTCATGACACTTACAAATACTCACATTCTCGTCCCCACCTGTTACAAATCGCACGTGTGTGTGTGTGTGATATACGACTGTCCCGAAGACAAACGTGTTTTTGCGAGAACTGTCGATAGCTCGGAGCTTAGCAGTCTGAAGCGAAGGCGATGGTTCAATTTCCGGCCTAGAAGACCCTTAACGTGTCTTGTTTGCTGTATGCCGCAAACGAGTATTTTTCTTCTTTTAATTTTCGTTACTTTCTTCTTTTCCCTTGTTTTCTTAATTATTTCCTTCCTTCTTTCTTGCTCCTCCTACCCCTTTTTTATTTCTTTTTCTTCGTGTTTCTCCTTCTCCTCTACCTGTTGCAAGTCATTCCCTAGGTGTGGAAAACTACATTAGGACTTTCTGCTCTGTGTCTCTGCCTCGGTAGATATTAATGGTACTATAGACTTTTGTTTAAACCTCATTTTCGGGTGAAACGTCTCCAGTAAATTGCTATAGCAAAATCTGTATTCCCCGACTTGTTCTTCGCTCAGCCACTCCCTGTGAAACTAGAGACTTTTTCTATAACTGCCAATGTTTTATCAATCGTCAAATACTTTTAGCTTCAAACTATTGCAATGATAAATTGTTTGTTTGCTTTATTTTGCATGTGATGTAAATGAAAAATGAAAACAAATCGGACACAGAAAATTGCTAAGCGCGAAATCTAAACTTTTATTTATTTCTCATGTTCTTATCCGTTTCACTTTTATACTTGTCTTTCGTCTATAGTTATCTTATTTTTATTTGTGTCTCATGTTTATAGTTGCAAATCATCGATATGGCAATGCATTTCTGTGGTGACAGAGATAAAAATCGCCGTTAAAACAGTTCCTGTCCCGTTCAGCTGTCGTCATTAGCGCCATCTTGAACTTCCGTTTTTGGTCAACGTGTCCAGAAAAAGGAATCCCTCTCTCGCTGTTGCTTTCTCGTGTGATAAATCAGGCGGATGCTTCATCAAGTCTAATTACAGGCTATTTACAAAAGGAAGCACAATAAAAGCCTAGCAGTCTGCAGGCTTGAAGGAGACAAAGTCGTTAAACATTTGCAGGCAGGCAGCGCCATCTCTTGCCTATCGGTATCTAAGTGTTTGTGACGAAAATAGACTGTCCTTCTTACACGACGGTTACCGGTAGAATGGTCAAGTCCGAGCTGTCTACCGCCCTGCTGTTCGATTGACGAGGGGCTTCGATCTCACAGACCAAGCAACTGATTATCGTGTACCGTCAGCAAATATTTGCCCTCGCATCGTCAGCCCTCGCTTCAGAAAGCAAAGAGATCAGGGGCTTCTCTCGGGCCCCAGCGACATCCGAGACATCATTGTTTTCGCGGAGAGTCGTTCTTCTTGCGGTGATGACCTGCAAACACGGAGGAAAGGGTTGAGTGGGAGACACGCGGGATCAGTCAGCTGATGAAAGGCAAACAAAGCGTCGTCGCCGATTGCTTCATCAGATCGCGGGCAGAGCAGGGTCACTTAACACAACTCATCTAAGTCATCTGTTTCCACATCATTATTGTGCAGGGGTCCACAACGCTTTTCTTCTTCCTGATGTCGAGAGATAGTCGGTCGCTTCATGATGTGACGATTCTTGGCAGCAAATCGCGGAGTAGCCGCCATTTTTGACGATGAAGCAGAGCGGGTGGACGCTGGCTTCACCTTGGCTGCGCTGCTCAATACGACTGGTGCAGCTCTCACCTTTTTTACTGGTTGGAAGAAGCAGAGAAAATCACCAATTATAAATATGATTGCATCTGATGTCAATCTGTGTGTGCGTGCGCGCGCGTGGAGAAACATGTATAAACACATATCACATGTCATAATATGCACTCTCCAACCTTCCAACCCACCCAAGCACAAACAAAATATCATTTCAGGGTAGCATTTTCCGTCACTCCCCCGTCACAGGCGTTGTTCCTGCTAATGTAACTGTCCCAACATGAACCTCGATTCGATGTGGATTTTTTCTGTTTTTCTTCCATACCAGTGATTCAATTTCCGATCGAGTCTAAAGCGCAGTAGATTTTTTTTTCAGAGGGAGAGTACAGAAACATGTGGCCCATGCGATTTTCTTGTCGAACCGTGAGAAGAATGAACACAAACAATACATCGAGTAAAGTCGCTAGCTTTTCTTGTTCTTACCTGTCACCGCAAAAAAGCTTGAACCAGAACAAACACAGAGAAAGACCGGAAGTGGGCAACTCGTTGACTTAAAGTGGTGTGCATATAGTCTCTGCTCCAATATCATTCTTCCCTATCCTCTTTAAAAACAACACTAGGCTGAAAAATGTGCTTTCCAACGGCTTTTAGCTGCAACTGCCTAAAATGTCGAAACTTGAGGTATTGTATTTTTATCCTGATTAGGTGTTGTGAAAAAAAGAACAACACGGATTGGCTGAAATCGGAAATGGACCTCGATGTTTTCTGTGTTTTTATCTTTGTTCCTGCTTGTAAATGTAAAGTGAAGACTCAGTGCATACACACGACAAGAGCGCGCAGCCTGGCATTCTGAGGACATTTTAACGAACATTAGTCATGTCCTGTCCTTGTTCTTAACAATCTTTCTTGCCCACGTGATCATCAAGGTATCTCAGCCTTGCGTACCGCTCTTCAGCACCTGGACCGATTCCTGATGGTGTTGGATATGCTGTGACACATGAACCCCGTGTTGGACATGGCGGAAGCGTTTCGCTCTGTTTCACACCATTGGAGACGTCAAAGGGCGGTAAGTGGCACTCTGGGAACAAGACCCACTCGCTGGAGGCGAGCAATTCAACTTATTGTCACGTGACTGCGCGCTATTTTGATGAGGACTATGAAGAGGTTGTCTTATTGGACAATGTCATTGCGCCAGCACCTGATCCGGCCAAACATCAGATGCTCGCATGGCCGCTCCTGCTGGGAGACAGGAGGTGGCGGGGGGAGTAGAAATGAGATACTGGGGGAACAAGAGGATGGGGGTACTCTGTACGTTAGAAATCCATTTAGCAGCAATTATGTGTGTGGGGTGGTTTTCTTTTTTTTCACTTTATTCAGCTGTGTGGCACGTCTCGCGACTGTCTTGCCTCGCTCTCGTTGGGGAGCATTAATTTCTGTTAGCTCGATTTATGCCGCTGCCGTCACCGCCTGCCGCGCCGCGATATGGATTCCTCCTTAAGAAAAGTATACGACTGCTGACAGATAAAGATGAAATATCACGGTATGTGTCATTGTCTAAACATTATCGTCTGTCGCTAGAAGACGTTAGTACATATCCAATAATTTCGGCCGTTGTTCTCGTTGAGGATTGTAGAAAACAATTTTAAAGTAAAGGAAATCGACTCCAGACGCAGTCTGCAATGGCGGGCAGGACGGTTTTCGCTGGAAAAGTAGGGAGGACGAATTATTGCTACGTACAGCCCACAATGGCGTCGCCACTCAGATCGTTATCTATCGAACCTACCAGTCGAATTCTCCTTCAGAGAGAGAGAGAGCACGAGATTTCAGAGAAAAACTTCGAAAGAAATGACTTCATTCTGTTTACTCTTGTTTTTAGTACTTGTATTCAGAAATGCTGTGTGTGTATGTATATTTTTTTCTTGATTTTCTTGGCACATGTGTACAGAAGTTGACAATAACTGATGTTGACATTGTTTGTTACTGGATTGTATGGAGAGCAGTTTTAAGATGTGTTGTTATTTTGATAGATGCCCACACCCTTGCTGGAGATATTCTCTTAAAGTATTAAAGAATCCATCAATCTCTGACAAATACTGAAATGTCCACTTTCTTAACCAGAATTCTTACATTTTAGATTTTCAATTGCCCTAGTTTAATTTTTGCAGTTTTTCTCGTCAAGGCCTGTAGACAGGTGTTCACTACAATTCTCTCAGTTACTGTTAATGTTCTGATGTCAGATAATGATGTTTGTTGTTTGTTGATCTTACATAACTGTGATATCCAAAATAAATTGTATTTTTATTTTTCACACTTCAATTTACAAAGATTAATAATAATAAAAATAATAACAGAATAATAAGAACAGATTACACGAATGCCCACAACACTACATGAAAATGTTATATTAATAGAATGATGAGTGAGATGATGAAACATATGAAGCCAGTATGTCATTCCAGTCTAAGAGCTCGAGATATATGCTTTCTTTACATCTTTATTCAGTCTGCTATTGTCGTCGTCGTCGTCGTCATTGTTATGCGAGATGATAAAGGTGCAGTCTCACACGTTGAAAACACATTGCATGAAACTATTTCTCTCCCTGCAAGCGCAGTGCATTCTGGGCACGTCACGCTGTTCAGTGGGGACACGTCAGGGTTGTCGTTGTTGGAAGCCTCTAGACAAGGCCTGGACAGTGGTGGCTTCATCCCCCGCTGTGTGCCGACACTAATGGCGGTCTAGTCTACTGCAGAAGCCGAGGAACGATAAGACGGACTCGAGGTGCCAGACAGTGACGTCATGGCCGAGTGAGTAGCTCACCGCAGTCCGTCATTGATAACCTCTGACTTGATCTTCAGGCAAGGAGTCCCCTTTGCTGATCTCGGTCCTTCAGTGCTGGGACCAGCGAGGGGTCACGTGACTGTCGGGCTGCGTCGGACACCTGGCTGGCCTCCAAAACGAAAGACGTCGATTGGTGCGAGGCCTGAGGAAAATCTACAAAAGAAACAGTCGCCCACTCGTGTGGCTTGTGACAGGACAGCTACAATGAACATCATTACAAGAACAAATACAGAGGCCAACAGCAATTGTGCAATTTACCTTGTAGTAGGTGTGTAGCTTGCCTGCCTTAGGGAAGCCAGCTCGCAAGTTCATCTTCTGACGACTACGGCAACAACCAGGACAGCGACATGGAACATCAGAACCCTCTACAAAAGTGGAAAGTGGCAAGTGAAATAAGAAAATACATCATCGGGGTTCTTGGATTATGCGAAACCCGATGGAATGGAAGGGGCCAGACAAGACTAACATCAGGAGAAACCATTATTTACTCTGGCCACAAAGACCTGGACCACGGTCATACCCAGGGAGTAGCACTGCTGATGTCAACAGCAAGGTGAGGGACAGTAAAAAGAATAAAGAGCAGAACCTTTCAGTCTTGCGAAAGCTTGAAGTATGAGAATTGAATTAATAACACTCATTGTCATAGGATACATACATAAAAATGATGATCATTATTACAGAATTACCTTGTAACATGAGTAGACTAAACATATGAAGATATTACCAACAAGAAGTGATAAGCAAATGGAATGCTTGCCGCGCGAAGTCTTGTTTCCCGTGCTTCATAGTGAAGGATGTACTGGGGTGAAAGTTCACACAGTGCATGTTAGGTCCAGAGTGAAAGCGGGAGATTGGGAGTGTGAGAGTGAGGCAGGAAGTTACTTTATTGCAGCAGACATGATCATGGTGGGGCACGAGCATCTCTGCCCTCGACCACTCCGCACCACGCGACTAAAACAAGTTCACGCGCGGGCAGGCTCCCATTCCCAGACCCGGTCTGGCAGCTTGTTATGGTTTGCAACCGCCAATGTCCTGTCGCTTTTGGTTGTAGATAATCCCTCGCTCTCTCCAGGCAGCATCTAGCTGTAAAATAAAAACACTAAGAGAGAGGACAAGATAGAAGGAGAGAGAGAGAATTGAGCTGATCTGTAGTCTGGAGACCATCGATCCACCCTGGGGGTCTTCAAGCACGTGGTAGCACGAGATATGATGAAATATACAGGTTGTTGTTACACATTGAACGCAGCTCATGTATTCCTGTCATCATGCTCCTGCTGCACGTGCACTGCGTCACGAGTGAGAACTTGACTTCCACCTCATGCTGACTTTTCCTAATTCCAGTTCCATCTCATGCAGTTTCTGTCTACTCATCTATCCATTTTAACTTAAATTTATCCCTCATTTCTTTCTTTCCTTTATTCTTTTCTCTCTCTTTTCCTGCCCCTCCATCCCCAATCATAAAGAAGATTAAATGTGAAAGGGATTGTAAGTATTGTCATTTTAAACGGACAAAAACGTTAAAAAGAAGAAACAGGATTAAAGCTATTGTTGCTGATGTCACGCAACACCACCACAGACCTTAACAGACAAACTGGTAGATGGAATTCTGAATTTAACTCGGTAAAAAGATTTTTTAACAAATCCGCCAAGCGTGAAAGGGAAAACGAAATTCATGGATTTTCTTTTGCACGGAAGTCGTCGGAGACAAGGACAATCAGGAAATTGAGCGATAAAAGCACAATGTCAAAAAGGCAGCAAATAACATTTATTTTGATTAAAGGCCGGCTGTTTCCGTATAAACGGAGGTCTTTTCAACTTACAAAAGTGTGTTCAATACAAAAATGTTTCTTTGATAATGAACACAATGTGCGTTTGATTAACGGCTTTCTGACAAGAACCAGAATTACTCTACGGAAGTAAGCGAGACTATCCCTTCTTTGACAAATTTTAAAATATTGTGAATTTTAATTAGTTTAAAGCTATTAGAACAGGTTCAATTTCCAAAATGCACATTGGACTCAAACTGAAAGGTCAGAAAATAGGAACTGTCGTTTCTGCTGTTTATTTTGCATCTCAAAGGTTTCTATGTCGGGCACTAACTGGTATGTACAGGTTGTCTTTAGCTTTCAAGATTTTAGTAAGCATGGGGAAACCTTAATACAACCAGGAGATTTAGAATTCATCAGCTCAAACTTTTTTGTATTACTGTGGGAAAGTAGGATGAGCCGCTGGCAGCACAATGGACATAGTTGTAGGGTCTCTCACCAATATTCCGAACAACTGATCCTTCATCCGTTCAGTCCTGTCTCCTAAATAATGATGTGCTTCAACATTAACAAATAAATCGGACATAGCATGCTAGTACACGCTTAAAACATTTGAAAAGAAAACAAAGTACAATTTTGTAGGCCTAATTCGCTTAGAAAGGTTATTAACCATTGGTAGATATTAGATGGCAGAGCCGCTTAACGCCTTGAAATGTCGGCCTTTGTGAACGCATCACCAGTGACGTCATCCCTGACCCCGGGTTCACGCAGCGATCGATACTCGTCAGGGGGCTCGCTGTAAACAACGTGTTTGCGATGATGATATCGTCACCGAGGATGGGAACGGGAACAGAAGTCATCAGCCATCAGAGCCCTGGGGCTTCAGCTGTGGTGAGGTGAAAGGTCAAGGAAGCAGGAGGGCAGACATGTTGTCATTAGAAGACAGAAGAATGTCACGGCTGGATAATTGACCACTTACCTTAGTCAAAGCAATTTTGCTTTCGGCGCGGTGTACACGGCTTTCTTTCGTATATTTGCTTACATCTAAAATACAATATCACCTCATATTCAAAACACAAATCAGACAAACGGGTTTATCGAGCGTTCTTGACAAGCTTTCCTCTGTCTCAAGAAAGAATACCTGAGCTCTCATGTCGGTATGTAACTAGCTTCTGTACAGACATGGCTTCACGCAACGACGGGGTGATGGGATGGAATGGCGGACATATGGAGACGATGAAGAAGTAGAAGGAGATAAAGATGAAGACAGAGACGTGGGAAATAGAGGAAGACGTAGACCTGCGGAGAAAACAGTACATTCCTTCATCCATCACCACGTGGCCCAACAAAACTCCTCCTCTAAGCTCCAAAGTCCGGAGGCCATTTAAAGTTTGATGAGGTCGCAGGGTAAGTCATCAACTTTTGCTTCATTGGCATAAAGATGGACAACTCCATGGACTGGCGCATGGCGGTCCGCTGACCACTTTTTTCCAGTGGAAGCGACCGGTGGTGATTCGGTTTCCACGTCTTCGTGCCGTTGGTGACAGCTGATGTACTAGCGCTGTCAGTGTCACGACATCAACGAGGCCTGGACATAAATCACAATTATTATTTTGCTGGGCGTGGGACATGCACATCAAGTAACATGATTGATATGTTCATGTATCGATTAAAGTCGGCGTTCCTCTGTACAACCTTCAGTGTCAGCTTCTTCACAAGCAGACGGGAACAACAAACAACAACCACTCAGTCGCCGGCATTGATTAGTCTTATGTAACAAGACACAAGTCAGCATAATTGAGATCATTGCCTATCTTTCTTATTACCGCATTTTATATTGGAATAATCGCGGAGTTATTTGGTTTTGGCGTACGATCACAACCTGAAATGACAGTTATTCTAACTAATGTAGGCAGACTGTTTCTCTTCACAATCTACATTCAAGCACGCGCAGACTCTCGCACACACAATCTACTACCTACGGTCCGTGGAGCCTCAAGAAGGCTTTTATACCAAAAAGTTATTATAGTATGATTCATACTTCAGTAGGTGGGAAGTACGACTGTGTCCACACAGTGGGTATTTTCTAGGCTGTCTCACCGATATTTCGAAATATCAATAAACTTATATTTTAATAACCGTTAGGAGAATGTAGTGCCGACCATAACGGATGTGCATTTTGCGGGTATTGTCGCCCTGCTGCTCCAGTGTGACTGTGCATCACTCCTCTCACAGTCTCTTACAGGACTTCACCAAGCCATTTCATGTCCCAAAATAATTTCTTAATGTATCTTGGGGACCATCCACATGATGTCTAGTGCTGCTCGCACCGTCTTATGCTGTCTCCCGCTGCCACGTGGCACTGACATCTGTCTCTTGTCTGTCCTCGCATCAGCAAACAAAGGATGGCTCGCCCTTACGGTCTGGTGGCCACGGTCTTGTCTCCTCACTTATAATTCCTGATGATGAATACATTTTTTTTCCAGCTGAACTCTTTCTTCGAGAGATGGAAAGTTTATGTGAAAGGTCAAGGTAGCAATGATTGCTGTACCCAGGTCATTCCCACCCACTCACTATCTGTGTTATCGTTATCCCGGTCATCGTTAGCATCGTCATCCCCACTACTACATGGTTTGTTGGGGCGATCCCAGCGATGGCCGATGGTGTGATGGTGTGATGTCGTGATGTCGTGATGGTTTAATGGTGTGATGTGACGGTGTGATGTGACGGTGTGATGTGACGGTGTGATGGTGTGATGTCGTGACGATGTGATGTGATGGTGTGATGTCGTGACCAGCATTAACAGCGAGACACAAGGAAGCTCGTGACTCCTAAGGCTTTCTCTCCGCGTGTAGCCACCGGCCTGCGGCGTCCTTCTGTCCTCCTTACGTTTCCTGAGATTAGGTGGTACGTTCTTCTCCAGTGCTGCCATGGAGACCAATCAGGATTCCTACTGTCTGTGGTGGCATCCTTCGCTAAGCGCTGGTTTCCAATGCCTGGTGCTCAAAACAGTAAGGATTAGTACCACCAGTGTGCCTATCACCTATCTAGAGTCCCTCTTTCTTCCTCCCTCTCTCTCTCTCTCACACACGTAAGCACACTTTCACTAGCAACTGTGAAGACAAGCAAAAAAAAAAAAAAAATGAGAGATTGAATGAAGGAAGGATGGTAAAAAATGTGGAGGTGGAAGAGGAAGTCGTGATCATGAACAAACTGCACTCCATAAGCTTGTGCTCGGGACGCTAAGCTTCTAGGACCCGAATCATTTTTATAAATGTTTTTGTTGCCGATAACTCGGTCATTTGTGTTCTTTTTCTCTTTAATGCGATTAAGTAAACCGTCCTTTTCAAACTGAACAAGAGTCATCTTCCTACTGGCTGCTTGTACATGAAATATCTACTGTTTGTTTATCTCCAGTTAATAACTCCTGTACACGTTTACATTAAATCCTTTCAATTGATTCAATGTGTAGTATGGGTCTTTACTTTTAAATGAAGCTGTGTACTATTTGAAACAGCATAAATTGTTGGAAAAGAGTCATACAGTCAATATTGGCATACACACAGCCTAATATTTACTATGTACACACTTTAATATGCATCCAATAAGTGTGAAACAGCCTAATATTCAGAATACATCGTCAAATATTTAGAATATAGATGTTTCTGGTTCACAACCAAGCTCGGAAGTCTCGAGGCTTTTTATCAGCTGTTCATTGAATGTTTTTTGGGTTTTTTTATTCCTTTAATGTTTTAGAGACTCCTCTCTCCATAACGAACAGCGTTGTCCATATTTGTTCTCAGATCATTGGTGTCAAGAAGAGGGATCGAGTGTCTTTTTGCGATCAGCAAAGTGTCAGAAAGCTCCTGAACATGCTCTAGCAGGAAAATTTAATGAATTCAGGCAAACATACTTTGCCATCTGAAATTCTGATTTTTACCTCCATTAATCCAGTTACTCAATAGTAGATGAATATGTGTGTGTGCCTGCGCGTGTTATGTGTATAGTTTTAGATGTAGGTATCATTGTTATGTAGCCATGTGTTCTACTATAATACTTCACTTCGACTACTCTCATCACTGAGCACACTTTTCCAAGTTATAATTTGGCTTTGGGATTATTAATAAAGTTGATTATTTGTCATTGATATGTAGAGTATAGTTTAATATCAAACACAAACGCAGGCTTGCACTCGGCACGAGCAGTCTAGCATGATGATGAGGTGAAGCAAGTGTGATATCCACAGCATCGTCAGCTGATGTTCATAAATCCTCGCCTCGTGTGACCTTTCCTCCTCTCATCCTGTCGACATATTCATCCAACATCTCCCGCCAACGATCATCGTAAAGAGTAGGTCTCTCCTCTCTCAATATTAGATATTGCTTGTTTGCACTTTGTACCACTTGCCTCTTTTGGGGTGTTCTTTGCTGATTAAATAGGCTCCTTATCCTTTATATATATATATGAAAAGGTATGCCGTACGTAATTCACTATCTTAATTCACGTGGACTGCGAATGATAAGTGTAAACTGTGGAATATTAACTGTCCAGTTCCTGTGGAACTCTAGCTTTATCAAGAGTGAAAGACCGTCGCCAACAAAGTATCAATAGCTAGCCACAGTGTTAAGATGATTGCTGTTCATGTATATATGATTTATATCTTCATTCTGCTTGATTATATCTTTTACATATATATATATATGCTTTGTTGATGATGTGAATTCACGTGTGTGCTGTAACAAAGTAGTTGAGTGTTATATTTACGTGCGGTCCAATGCTGGCCACATTAAGTATCCATTGCGCGACAGAGGATCCAACCTTTACAACAACATTTCTCCCCCACTTCCTGTTTATATCTACAGAACATCTGCTTCTCTCTCTCTATCTCGTCTCATCTCTCTTTCTCTCCTAGCTTTCCCTTCTTCCTTTTCCTTTCTTTGTTTCCTTTTTACACGTCCTTGTCTTTTCTTCCTCACTCTCTCCATCCATTATGTACGTAGGTGTCAGTCACCTCCACCACCCTACCCCGGCGACTGTTGGACAATACACAAACCTCTTACACAAAGTCACGTGCACAGTGTAGAGAGAAAAAAAAACCGTTGCCTAACGACGTAAAGCGATGTCAGATATATCAATCTCTCCAGTGTTTTTTCTATCAAAAGGAATTCAACAGCACAAAGATCGGCCTGACATCAATGCCCATCGTCATGGCAAATTGTCGCTGAGATAGCGGGACTAGGAGCTGCGCACTGCCAGCAGCCACAATTTCTTCTGTAGATGGCTAATCAGCTGGCCGCGTGGCCAGGGTCGTTTTCTATGCTCCCGATGTCTTTGAAAG
Organism: Pomacea canaliculata; assembly: GCF_003073045.1. Taxonomy (NCBI): domain Eukaryota; kingdom Metazoa; phylum Mollusca; class Gastropoda; order Architaenioglossa; family Ampullariidae; genus Pomacea; species Pomacea canaliculata. Next base: position 18,857,616 of record NC_037592.1, on the reverse strand, counting down.
GTTCTAATAGATGGTCATAAAACAAAAACCTTGAGGAATTGGCCACGAACATGCAGAAATTGCTCGAGTTAGTGCTTCCTTGAGCTCGTGGATTACATCCGACTGTCTCGCGGGCAGAACTCGTAGGGAGAAGAAGCATCAAGAAAGCTCTGGCTTTTGAGATGACTTTGCTTTCTCATGCAAGAATAATAGGCCCTCGCTTTAATAAGCATAAAATATTTTAGTAGGAGATCCTGGCTTGATATAATGCAGAGAAAATAGTTTTTGGAAAGCATTTTATGCAAATTATCACATTGCGTTTGCGAGGAGGGAGTAGAATTATTTGCAGTGCAGTCCTTTGAAAATCCCCAAAATACTCCGATGCTTTTATACATCAAGCAAGCAGAACTAAGCAGTTGTGAACATGGAATAAGACTCTTTCAAAGCTATACATTAATCACAATCACTTTGTAATAGTATATAGATATACTTATACAAATAATATGTATTATATGCATAAACTTTAAGACAGAAATTTTACTGTTTTTCTGCATGACATTAACTAACAGGAACACCTAAGACTAAAAATCTGAGCATCTCATACTTACGCAAGACAGGACGGCCACATGTGCACAGAATGTAGATATTCTTCTCGCACATTTATCCTACACCTCAGTAAGTTGTTAGAGACAATGTTAATAAACATGAATAATTTCTAATATATCGATTCTTATTATGTTTTATTTTACTAACTAACAATATTAACAACGGTAATTAATTATAAAACGCACACGTGACAATTTAAACACGTGACACAGCGCACTAGCAGGTGTACATAATGCCGCTGGACAAGGAGAGACAGAGAGGTGAGAATGGGAGGTAAGCAGGCGCATTGATTTTTTTTTTTTTTTTTTTTGCGTAGACGTAAAACAACGACAAAAACTACAGTAAACCAAGGAACACAGCCAGAAGGCTCAAGAGAAAAGGCGGTGAGTGTTGAAAGATGGGAGTCAATGCTGATCAGTCCGCGGCACTTCGGCGAGAACACAGAACCAAATGGGTTTCAAGAAAACGTAACCTTGGCGACAGTGACAGGAAGTGGGGAGGCTGTTCTTCTTGTCAGCCAGGGTGCAAGCTCCAAAATCTGAAGCGACTCCCTTGGGCTGTGAGAAGATGAAGATGGACGTTGATCACTGCATGTCCTGGCCAGTGGTGTTACTTGGTGTTACAGTCGTGGACTGTCAGGGCAGAGACCTGCGCCTTTGGTTTCCATACTTCGTGTGCAGGGCTTTGGACAAGTGTGGAAAGATGCTTTTCTTTTACTCCTGTGTGCGTGTGATTCTGTGTAGGGGAGAGAACGAAGGATAAGAGACAGTAAACAGTTAGACATTTGATTTGATCAGGATTTCCCTTAAATTATTCACTTGCTTTTAGACAGAAGAATACATTTTCTGATTGGTCATTATACTGTGGGGTGTTTTTTTTCATATATGTGCATTTTAAATATGTTACCTGCTCACTTCTGAACGTCCCTATCTCTGACCTGGCTTTATAATTGAAGCGTTCAGTGGACCTTTACAGATTACAGATTAATCCGAGTGCAAGATTTGTTTTCACATGAGTAAACTTAGCTCACTAAAAAATAACAACAGCCAAAAATATGTGAGAAAAAAAACCTGCTCCTTTCGGTACAAATCTTCGAGTCCTGTAGTCATCAGTTGAGTCCTGGAAAGAGGTCAACACTTCGTCTTCCGTAACGACTATGAACGCTGATTGGACAGCGTCCCCTCAGGTATCCTATAAAGTCTCGCACTGACAGGGGTCTTAGAAGTATGAATTTAAGTTAAATGTGCTTTTCTTAAAAAAATTATAAGAAGTTCACTAATTATTTTCATAATTGCTGTATTTTCTGGTAACTTTGTAGCAGTTGTTGATGTATGAAGGGTATATTTGATGTCTGGTCTCAAATTGTGCTCACGAGCACAATGACGATCATGTCATGTGATTTCGGGGAAAAACACTAAATAAATGTTCGGTGTGACTGTAACCGTGGCTGTAAACTGCAAACAAATGTTGTTTCTTGTTACGGAATTTTTATACCGTATCCCAAATTTGTACACATCACTCACTAGTCAGCTCTATCATCTTTGACTTCTAAATGTCCTGTGCCATACAAGGGTTACCTCCATGTCAACCCATGCAATGAGAACACGTGATCTCATGCGCTTCTCGTAACAATAAGTGCAGAACAACAGCTCGTTCTGTTAGCCAATTATCTTACAAAGACAATACCAAAACATCGTTAATGATTCGCTAATAACAAACAGCAAAAGAAAACACTTCCGGAGGCAATGTGCTCCATCAGACAACACCCTACAGCCGGCAGTCGTCTTGTTTTGATTGCCATGGCCTCCTAAACCATCTGCGCTCCTTCCTCGTCTTGATAACAAGGATAGTTTTTCCTCCCCAAACTTTTTTTTTTCGCCGCCTCAGACGTAGACGGGAAAGACTTGGAGGGATCCAGCCCCTGCCCATCTTGCCTTGCCGTGAGGGATGGGCGGGGCCTGTCAGCAGCCCTCTTCCTTCCTCTGTGATTGAAGCAGACGACTCAACCACTGACCTTGGCTTAACATCCAGCGAGCGTGAACCAGAGGTCACAACTTATGACCTTCAGCTTCCTGTCGACCTCAAGATGGCGTAGCAAGAATATGGGAATGCCACTTCCGGCCAATATCGAGAAGCATGATGAGTTATCGCCAACTGCTTCGTTGACTTAAATCGTTTCCTAGGGCGTCTTTGAGATGGTTTGTGGCAGCGACTTGGGTCAGAAGCATCAGCAATGATCATTGATCGCAGTGCACAGGAAGATAAAAGCAAAGTAGTTTAAAACATCAACAACGATTTTAAAGGCTGCTGTCAACACTTGGCTCGGAAATCGGGCTACAAATCAAATCCGTCGTCGTTGGCACCAAAGGTTATTCTTAAAGAAGCAGAGAAGATGGCGTACATTTACTTATAGCGTATCCCTCAGTGGTTCGTTGGACTCCTAGTAGACTTCTAGTGGAAATGAGAGATAGAACAAACAGAGCCCCTCGTGTGCTGTGCTCCAGTTTATTTCTGCGCGTGGAGGCGACTTGAGAATGAGGCTGCAGTGAACTGAGGCTGACCCGTGCAGTGAAGACACTCCGCTGACGTCTGGCACACGAGGTGCGGCAGACATTGCAGGGGCCGCGGTTATTTATGGTTTCTCTTTCAATTCTCTTCAGCGTGAACCACGTCATCAGAACCTTGAGATTATTCCTCCCTGTATACCCTCGCGCCAACCCTTCTGTCCGTCTTGTCTCCATTTTGCCTTCCTTTCTTCTGTTGACATTTTTTTTCTATGAATGTGCGTGCGCCCTTCTTCCTCTCTCCATTTTCTGCTGAGTCCCTTCCCTTACACTGTCTGTTTTCTACTATCGTCTCTAATTCCTTTCCATTGTTTGTTCCTTAATTCTTTAATTACTTCGTGACTTGTGAAAATGTTAAGATTAGCTGTCAAATGCCACAGTTCGTGCCGACATTATCGAATGTCCTAATTTTTCAGAGCAATTCCCGAGCTTCCTTTCACATCTTTTTAAACTGTCTCTCGCACCTTACATTTTGAAGTAAACGTGTACAAGTAACACGTGATCAGGAGTGGTTGACGCAGCATGATAAATATAATGGATAGCTGAAACCATACGATGAAAATTAAGATATTTAACACTCATTGTATACACAGACATTGTATACACGTTTTCTTAACGAGTACCGTGGGGGTTGAACCTGTTCATCAGCAGAGAACACAAAGCAACAGACAAAAGTTGCTAACACAAACTTAATTAAGTAAGCGGATGTAAGTAATGCAAGACTCTTCGTTATCAAAGTTTTATTTATTCATTACAGCTATTCAGCCCTTGACAAGATGGCGACAGAAATGATGGAAAACGGGGAAAGTGCATGCACACAATAAGTCACAAGTCTCGCCACTTCCGCCCGTCCGAGGGCGGTGGGCAAGTCCTGTGTTGAATGGACTTTAAGTCTTTATTTCTTTATATTCGTCAGCCAGTTCCTTGTCGGCCATTGTCTTTGGCATCCTGAAGGACGACCTTAGACAAAGCGCAATCAGGTCACGTGGTCAAACCAAATCAGCCTGTAGCACTAGCCTCTTGCCAGGTACTAATGAATAAAAGGTAAAGGCCATTAGCATGGTGGTTGAAAGGGATATGTAAGTGGTTCATCGTGTCCTAGTCTCCCATTCCCTAGCCTGTTACCTTCCTGCTCAGTCAGAACTTCATTGTTGGTGGGTGGTCTTTACAGTGAGGAGGACAACTGGGAGTGAAGGTGGATATGAGCTGGAGGAACAACACCTGCAACTTGAGCTGGCGCTGCCGGTTCTTCTGTGTCTGCCTGAGGCATCAGGATATTTCTCACCTGGAATTTCCCAAGATCTGACGCAATTACGGACTTTTGCAAATAGTGTTTCACTCGACAAGACCTTTGTTCACTGGCTTGTTACCTCTGAGTCTGTTTTCTGCAGAAAGGTAGACGGCTGTGTGCCAAGTGCATTGCTGAAATGTTTCACCAGCACGTATCACATATATAACCTGAATGAAAAGGAACAGGGCTGGGATATATGGCGTGTTGTGATTGAGGAATAGAGTTATCCTAGAAGTAACACTATTATGATGTCCACTTCACAACGTGACAACATATTTTACTGTGGGCTCTGATGTCCTGTGTGTGTGTGTGTGTTGGGTGTGTGAGAGAGAGAGGTGGTGCGTGCTCCTCTGTATAGGTTTGAGCGGGTAAAAGAGAGATATTGGAATGGGAGGGAGCACGATGGCCAACCCAAGTGTGCGTGCAGAGTGAGTGATAGTTAATTTCCCCAGACTATTGGCAGTTACTGTGTAGCAGGTAATGACTCGAACTTCCGCTATCTATGTCTGCTATGCTTTGGTAGTCAGTGAATGTAGTCAGTCCACTTCTGTCTTTAACAGTCAATAGACGCGCGTCCAGTCAGTAAGTGCAGTAAGTGCACCAGGGGCATTGCCCCAGAGTTTGATATTTGCTGTTATCGCAGCAATGTTACTTAACGCCTGAGTGTACACACTTATAATCTAGTGTTTGTGCACACTACTAAAGTGCTGTACACGTGTTTCTATAAACCACTTGCACACACCCCAATCACTTTTTTCATTACTAGCACTTTCTAGTCATAGTTTTTTTTTTATTGCTGACATTTTTATCTCTTTATCGAGATCCTTAATAAACAGGAGATAAGGGTTGCGCCTCTGGAGCCGTGCGAGATGCTTCTTAGAAGACTCAGGCGAAAAGTGTGCGAGAGGGAAACCACTCCAGTCCCTCTTCCCTCAGACTGTTATGAGGAAAGCTTTAGTAGTTGTACACCCTTTCCGGTCCCTCCTGGGTCGTCATAAAGTGCAGCTGACCTCCCCTTCTTCTGGATGTCCTCCCTGATTGGCCAAACCCTGTCTAGACGCGCGTTCATCTGACACGTTGACTGCTACTACTCTCATCTGATGGACGCACTGGCTACAAGAAGAGAGAAGCGGTCATTGGACCAGGGTGTAAATAATTTTGGTCAAGCTCTTATTGATTTAACGCTGAGTTGCAGACTGCTTATTGCAAGCGATAGGTGTGGGGAGGGTGCCGAGACAGGCAAGCCACCATGCGAGGGGCTGTACGGGGCTGACTACGATGTTACACTCCTGTGATGGTTTTACTTTTTGTTTGTGGGCCTGAGACCTTTATAGCTAGATTTCATGTCATGTTTTCAACGTATGACGGATGATAAACAGAGCAATAAAGCCTAGAAACGTGGGTGTTCTTTCGATTTTCTTTTAAATGTTTCAAGCAGTGATGACCTGTTGGTGCAAACGTGGAGCCATATCCAATTTAGGATGATACTATGTGTTACTAAAACAAATGTAACTAAACTGATCGCACACGATATGAAATGGAAATAAAAAGACAAAATGTATGAATAAATATTAAAAATTGGATCAATAAATACATAAACGACATGTTTTCATTGGTTTGGATTTTTAAATTATTGTTTTTATTATACATAAAGGAACAGAGCACTTGTGGGAAAGGATGCCGAGCGGCAAGACACTTGATGGCTCATGGGAAGCAACTACTGATTCTAAAATTACTTTACGAAAAACTAGGTTGCGTCCCTTTATCTTCACATACGGCGCGAACGCACGCGCACACATAACACGGACGGATACTTTTTTTTTAATGTGAACTCACGTCGTTCGACAAAATCGAATCAAAGTGTTTATCAAACACACAAAATAGCCTCACGGTCTGCAAAGATTTCGTTACAATTCGATCGATCTAAGATTTCTCATAACTCGATCGATCCCCATCACTGCTTGGAAAGATTTGGGTTGAGTATTTGTCTGCACAAAAAAAGTTTCATCCAATTTCGACTGCAAATCAACCTTAAATGTTTAGCTTGAGGCGTTCAAACAAGATTTTAACTACTGTTTGAGAAGTCGAACTGTGTGTGTGGTGGGTGGGTGTTATTCCCTCCCTTGTGTGTCTGCTGATCTAGCCAAGATACTTCTGACCCTCCTTCTAATTCGGATGTAGCAAGTTTTATCACACAACGTTTCGTCACGTTATCGAGGAATATAACCTGTAACCCCACTGACCCAGTATCGTCACCATGTTAGCACTTCTTAATATTTCACGTCTACTGCGCGGAACTGCAATGTGTTCAATCTTTAAGTGTCTGTATGAATTAAACCATTTCCTCACATTTACGATACACACACAGAGCAGCGAGTCAACGCACCAACAAACACGCACGTAACGTTTTCAAACGATCGCGCGACAGCATAGCCCCGTTCAGTCGCTCCTTACTGGCGGGCGGGAGGCCACGTGAACGAACAGCTGACAACATGGCGACGCGCTGGGGCATCTGCGGAACTGGCCTCATCTCTCACGATTTTAGCTGCGCACTGAAATCACTGCCAGAATCGGAACATAAGGTAAGTTCTAAGCTCAGTCTGGACGTTTTTGTAAATAAAATCTGTTGGTGACTGTAATTGTTAGGCGCTCGATCAGCGGGCGTCTTGCTTGATGTATGCCCTGTCACTAGAGGTCAGAGTTCATTGAGACTGCGCGCTGCGGTGTTACAGAATCGCCTTTGTCAGCGCACGCCGTGCTCGCTGCTCCTATCTCTAAAGGACATTTCTCGTGTCGATATGACTAGTTAACTAACAGCAATTCATCCTCGAACTTCAGTACATAAAGTAAAATGTACATTGTGAGTGCGTGCGTGCCTTTGTGTATGTGCATGAGATTGTGAGTGCGTGCGTGTTTGAGGGAGAGGAAGATGTTATGCGTGCGTGCATGAAGGCCTGAAGAGAGGGAGGGGTAGAAACGGATGGTGTACCCGTGCCCACGGCTGTCGAGGAGGCCTTGGTCAGTTTTTGTTTGTTTTGTTTATTGGGGGGTATATTTTCGTTTGCTTTTAAACAAATGGGAAAGAAAGGCATCACGAGAAAAAAGAAATAAAACTAGATTTCAAAGAGCGCTATAATGTGTAGGCTCACCACTACTAGACTTGCTGCTTGCTACCTTCAATAATTGTACCCACATATGTGCTGTCACACGTTGATTAGGGTGAAGAATATATAAACCTTGCATTGTCTTTGATCTTCGTTTCTTTAATATGTCTAGTTGTGTGATCTTTTTTTTTCTTTCTGGTCAGGTGAATTTGTGTATGTGCACGTATGTGTATGGGGCTTATTCTGTATGGAGGTTGTACGATAAATATAATTATAAGCCAAAGTTATGCCTAAGCGCCTAGTCAAAATGGTATCTACTATATCGTGGCCATATTTATGCAACGGCACAGGCACCGATGATAATGAAGTATTTGTGTGTTTTAGTATTGCAGCTGTCACGGTGTTTGGTATTTTATTCTTCTTTCTGTGTCGATCCGTCATTATTTAGAATATAGTGTTCACATCGTTTTCTTCTTGTAGTTTACAACTGAATGCATCCGCGTGAAGTGGGACAGCGGGGTACAGGGGACTTAGGGGTACAGGGGCTGGGGAGAGGTGTTTTCACTATCATCGCTGTCATGTTCGCCTCACGAACTGCGGTTGCAGTAAGACTGGATCTTCGATGTGTGTTGTGTAACTAACATGATAACATACATGTACACAATGAAAGCCATATATTCATGTTTCTACACGCTACCTTGTTCTACCAACTCCAGATCGTAGCCGTGGGAGCTGCAAGTTCACAAGAAAAAGCAGAAGCGTTTGCCAAGGAACACGGCATTCAGACAGCACATGGTACTTACGAAAGCCTCGCAAAAGACCCTGATGTTGGTAAGTGAATTACACACATGCACGCACACACAAACACACATATATATATAATATGTAAAGGTACATAAATATAATCAAGTCGTGCTCTGTCTGCAGAAATCGTGTACGTGGGGACGTTCCACCCGTACCACTACAAGGCCTGCCTGCTGTTCTTTGAGCACGGCAAGCACGTGCTGTGCGAGAAGCCGCTGACACTGTCACTACAACATGCACAGGAGCTGGTGGACAAGGCACGTGACAAAAAGCTCTTCTTCATGGAGGTAACCGGCAGCAACCTTTGTGGGAGTCCTCTTAACTGCTAGAGTGTTTTTTGTGAAAAAAACTTGATAAAATATATTGCCCTTCGTAAAGTTCTCCTACATGACCTTTTTAACGCCTGTGGTGTGTGTTCGTCTAATCTCGGTCAGACCTCGGTTGACATAATATCGGCTTTCTCAAATGTTAGGATTTTTATTGTATTTTGGCAGATGTCTTTTTCAGTCCTGGTGATTGCTAGTCTTTTTAACTAATTATCTAAACTATAATACAGAATAACATTTTATTCAGCGATAAATTGTTCTTATAGCTTGACTGAATCAGTCCTGTTGAATCCACACTGCATTAAGACAAAGAAGTTACATACTTTGTAGTGCCAACTGTAGAGTGGTCTCGGTTGATCCTCTTGGGCTGGAGTGCTGTCGTAGTGATTGTCCAGAGGAATGTAGCATGGAAGATATGGATAGATGCAGATGATTAGAGTCGCCGCATACTGTAAGCAGTTTAGGCTGGCATAGAAGCATCAGTCTAGTCCTTTATGCTTGCCATTCCTTTCCTTGACCTTGGCGTCGATGTTTGTGAAGATTGTCTTGAAGTCGTTTGTCGTTTCATGCCATGAAGGCACCATGTCGATGTTTACCCGGACATCTGATCCATTAATCACATCAGGTCCTCCATTAGGCAGTTTTATGTACACAAAGGACCACCTTTCTTTGTAAAGACATCGCTTCACTATAGATATATATTTTAGGGTGGGGGAAGGGATTCATGCACAAATTTGTCAAAGGGAAATAATCTGCACTACATCAATAGAGTCTGAGAGCAGGGCTGCATCCCTTTGATGATAGGCATTTTAAAGACCACAATGAACGGTTTGCAATTTTTTTTTTCAGATATCAGTAGATATAGGCGATATAAACCTAACCTATAAATTTCAGTGTCCAAAACACATCCTTTAATTAATTATCCGCTGCGATTCGTACCTGCGATCAACGAACCCTGATAACAGTGTAGGTCACGTCAGTGCACCATTCACAACATTACTGCTGTCAGTCACATCAGTCAGAGAGAGAGAATGAGCGACAGGTGGGATAATTCAGACGCGGACAGTCTTCATTTTCGTGGTTCTGAAAAACTGCTACTTTAGCACAAAAAGTGTGGACTTAATTACAACGTATTAATAACCCGAACTGTCACTCTGATTGGTGTTGACGGCTGGCAGTGTTGTGAATGGTGTACCAACGTGACGTAGTACATTGTTAGTGTGACGTAGTACACTGTTGGTGGCGCTTATTGATCGCAGGTGCGAATCGCGTACTTTGCTAGCGGATAATTAATTAACGGATGGGTTTTGGAAAAGCTGAAATTTGCAGGTTAGGTTTTATCGCCTATATCTACCGATATATCCTTCGAAATGTAGCAGCATTTGAGGATACAGCAATAAATTCAACAGTTTCATCATTGTTCATAAACTGATTGCCAAATTTTGATACAAAGTTTTGTAAAGCTATAGTAAGGCTATTGTTTTTTAACTTTATATAAATTTCAAAGTATGAAGAGATACATGCTGACGCATTTTGAAGTGCTTGTCTTGTGGGATGCCTCGTGAATTCCAATACAATTGGTTTAAATTTGATTTTTGAATCAGATAAAAATCTGGAATTGGAAATTGTATCGTGTCCACCTGCCTGTTTGTTTTGTTGCTTTGTCCCCTTGTCTGTCGTGTTCCCTGTGTGTGTGTGTGTTTGCTAGGGGTTTTGGACCCGTTTTTTTCCAGCTGTGAAGCTGCTGCGGGAGGAGCTGTCAAAGGGATCAGTCGGCAAGGTGAACATTGTACGAGCTGCCTTCTGCTCACCGACGGCAGTGCTAGAACGCATGCGCAAAAGAGAGCTAGGCGGCGGAGCGCTCATGGGATCTGGGTGTTACCTCATTCAGTTTGCAGACCTCATCTTCAAGGAGCGACCGCAGAAAATTGTAGCTTTGGGGCAGCTAAGCGATGAAGGTAACAATGTTGAGAGAAAAGAATGCATGTAGAAAAGCTTGTTTGGGATGATAAGAGAGCTGATGTAATGTGAGAATGAAGGCGATGGGGAAAATAGTAATAGTGAAAGAGGGAGGAAGAGGACATACTTTATTGATGAGGTCACTAACTGTGCCGTTACTTTATTCATAAGGTCACTGCTCAGAACGGTACCATTCATGTAGACTGGGAAATGGTGAATACGATAATGGGTGGATGACCCTCAGACTAACTCTAGCACGGGGCATTAGACATGAATGTTTACTGCCATTGACGTGTGTTTACTGCCATGGACTTGTGTTTACTGCCATTGACGGGTGTTTAATGACATTGACGGGTGTTCATTGCTGCTGGATGCTTGATGGCTCTAAACTACCTTTGTTCGCAGCCGTAGACACCTCAGCAGCAATAATACTGACGTACAGCGAGGGACGGATGGCTGTGCTGTGCTACAACAATGGCAGCGTCCTTGGCAACAACACGCTTACTATCCACGGCTCGAAGGCAAATATAGAAGTAAGCAGATTTTGGATATAATAAAAAAGATAAACAACTGTTTCCTAGGTCTTAAGGTACCGTAAGAAGCCTAGTGGCTTTAGTGAGCCTATCGTTGTAACTTGTCCTTCAGCTGCATCTTGAGGCCATGAAGAGCACGGCCTTTTTTTCTTGGAAACCCGTTACACGCTTCAAGTTCGAAACCAATCGATCATCTTCCTTTATTTTCAGTTTTCTTCTTTACACATTTAATTATATTTTGATAATTTGTATGCTTGTAGATCAGAATGCTTGTATTATTGTTATAAATGTGTGGTACACATGTGTCGACCTCACAGTTTTATTTTGCAAGAGACTGAGAAGGTAATGATCAGGTGTTGATCACAGCTGCCGTGGTGACTGTGATGTGTGGCTGCCTATCTGCAATCACCTGCTAGTTTGGTATTCTGTATGTTCACAGCTGCATAGTCCCTTTCACTGTCCAACGACGATAACTCTTCCATCAGGGGAAACAAAAGTGTTCCCATTGCCAGAGACACCCTACACGTACAACTGGGCAAACTCCAACGGCTTTGTCTACGAAGCGGAATGTGTACGGAAGTGTCTTCAGCAAGGTCAGTTGGCTGGTTTGCTGGTTTCATTCTTATTCTTTGTCAATGTAACTTCTTGTCACAACTTTCGTTTGAGAGGGACTTAGACTCATAGACTGAGGTGTTATGGGCACTGTGGTGGTGGTGATGGTGGTGTCGTTATTGTTATTAAAAATTACACTGTTAGTTGTTTTAGTGTATCGGTTTGTCTGCTGTGTAAATTTGTGTCTTTCCTTGTGTTTTTGCATTTCTTTTGTAGAGCCCATTGAGCCTTCTATAAAGCATGGAAATGTGCTATACACTAATTGTCTGGGGGCTGTTAATTTTCGCTCTTTACAGAGCTACTTGCATTTAAAAAACTGTCTTGAAGTATGATGCGCCAGCCATGTCCATACAAAGCCCCACAGTTTGACCATGAACTAATATGCTCTATCCAAGTCCCCAAGATACTGTATAATTGATGGTATCAAAAGTCGCCTATATGCATTGTGTAACGGCCTATGTTAATTCTTCAAAACAAAAGTGTTCTCTAAACTGTCTTTAAACCAACAATAGCTAGCATCCTTTTAACTGGTCATGAATATTTGTTAGTCATTCAGCTGGTCCTTCTCACACATGGCGTGAATCCCCTCTTTGTACTTAACCTTAAAAGGACTAGTTTCTGTCACTACTTACATTTGTGCGCAGGTTGACCGAGTGCCCGGATATGCCACACGAAGATTCTCTCAACATCATGGCCATACTGGACGAGGTTCGCCGTCAGCTTGGTGTTGTTTACGACAATCTCAAAGATTAATTTCCGGCTAGCTATAACAGTTGCCTACAGGTGTCTTAATCAGTCATCTTTAATGTCTCCTACATTATTTATTTTCTTTGATTCTAAATTACACGCAAGGGATTATTTGTAATCGTTATAGGGTTACACCTATGTTGCAGAAAGAGGGCGCGTGATTCTTAGATACTGATATATTTCCCATCTGGAAAACTTCTCTTTCGCTTTTAATTGGCTTTGCTCAAACTTTGTAAAAAAAAAATATTATCTTTCATTGCTCGTGTTGCTTGGTGATCAGGTTATGGCATCATTTGTAAACTTTAAAGATAATTATCTTTTGACTAGTACTTTATTCTGCCTATGTAAAGAATTACAAACTTGACTTAATGATTACTATTTCTGCTTTCTGATACCACCCACTTCTCTACAAGGAAATCGTACACTTAATTCGTTCTCAGTTTTCTCGGTTTCACCTTTTGCATTTTCCAACCTTAATAACTTTCTAAAGCAAAGAAGATAATAGTTATGGAAATTTGCATTCCTTATAAATCTTCAAATTCGTGCATTTAGTTCGGTGAATTAACACTTGAGTGACAATGTTTCAGTTGGAATCATTTGATGTTGTTCCATAATAATTCATTAAAAAGTTTTGAGATATATTTCATGTGGTAACTTGAGAACAGTCATTGTATGCAGCAACAGTTTACAGCAAACTATATTCTGTGGCATGGTTGTGGTATTATTTAGTTGTGTATTGTTTGTGGCTATTCAGGTCGTTTTCATGGCAATAAGCGGGTACATTCACAAAAACCCTTTTCTATTTCACTGTTCCCTGTCGATATGCATATCATAGCCAGTATTACAAAAAGTAGCCAGGGGATGAATGTTGTGTCCCTCTTAGTAGCATAAATAAAGAACCAAAATTTTGTGGACTTTTTTTATAACATAGCAGTTTTTAATTCGGCGGAAAGAGTTTGATACCGATACCTGCTACAAACATGTATGACACTAATTGTGGTATGGAGATATAAAAAACACATTTATTATTGTCATTGAAAATTCAAGAAAATGATCTTGAATTTAAATATTAGAGAAGCAAAGAAACACAAATAAGTGTGTGTGTCCTCGCGCACTCTCTCGTATATGCAGTCCATGAGAGGTACTGTATCTTAAAAAACAAAACAAAGCACAAATAATAAAAATTTATGTTCAAGTATGGAATTTGAATTCCTCACATAAATCTCAAGGCTATAAATGTGAGTCCAGTAAAATAGAGCGCCGGTCGCTGGTGAGAAAACAAGGAGTGAGTGGTCTGTGAGAGTTCTATGTCTTGTATAATAAGCTTCTCCCCAACAACACCAATACCTCGCTCTCCTGTCTACAAAAGTTTTCAGTGTGGCCAGGCACAGTGAATTCCTCTCATCATGGTTGAATGCAGGCACTGGCCGACTCCTCGTGGACGGTTGTTAAGCATTATGAACACTGTAACATCTGAACCCATTGAGGGCGAGCTTGTAGACCCTATTACTTGGTTTGTGTCTCATTTGACTGGATGCTGCCACGCACGCGCCATTCATCGGTCTTCCAAACACGTGGTGCGACATGATAATCCAGGGTTAGCTTATCGTTCAACCATTTCGTTCACTTCCTACTGCCACTCAGATGGAAATTACCTTGACAAATATTACACCCGTGACACGTTTATTTAGCAGCTTGTTTGGGGGCAAAATATCTTCCGACCCGATCCAGCCTCCAGCTATAATGGCATCTGAGGGAGGCTGGCTCCTTTCCAGTGTAAGACTGAAATCACTGATAAAGGAGAGGAATCCGATGGATGGACTAGCGTGGGAAGGGATGAGAGAGAACAACAGAAACATTTATAGAGACATAAAATCGTTTTGTTGCTCAAAACACTTCGCTGCAGAAAAGGCGTGAATATATGCAATTGGACATTTTGTAGCAGCAAGTCCACACTGATCATTATTTAATATTGCTGTTAAATAATTTTTCCACTAATTACATTTGAGAAAAAGCAATGAAAATTATTAGTCCACATTGATATCATGAAGGTAGGGGTGGAATCGGCATTAACGCTTCTAACATATGCAGTTGGTATGATAACAAGCAGATAAAATTGGGCATGTACATAGGAATAAGGTTTCTAAAATGTGCAATACACACTAGAAGTCTATATATATAGAGAGAGAGAGCTATATATATATAGTGCGAGTGAGAGAGCTAATAGGTGTTAATGAAAGAATACATCTCCAGTCATTAAAGCTGACAAACCATTTGCTCACTCTACTGCAGGAAGCAAGAAATGAAGATTTTCTTTCTTTTCTGTCCAACGCTTAAAGAAACATTGCATTTCTCATTAACCTTTTTTTTTTCTTTTAGAAAGAATCATCCGTTCAGAAGTATTGTGATCTCAACGCTCTGTCATTATAAAGTTTTACAAGAAACCTTTAGATGTCACATCTTCTGTTTAAAGACACAAGTGTGCAAGTGCCAGACGTCGAGCTGGTTGAAAGGAAGAAGCGGCACTGCGCGTGCGCTGACGATGTAGGTGGGTGTGTGGGCAGCCAATCATCTTTGGCCACACACTTGTCTCGCGTGCCTGCGATGCTGACGGCTGTCTTGGGTACTTCATCCTTGCCCAACTTTTGTACACTAGCTCGTCGAGTCGACAGGTATATAACTGTCTCTTTGCCTGCAGGTTTCTCGAGAAACAAGTAGCGCCGATTCGAGGCTACAGAACACTGAAGACGAGGCTCTGGCCTGCAAGTAAGAACAAAGGTCTGGTGTGTGAGGAGCATAACGCCTCAAGTACTATTGGACTTCATCGGCCACCCTCTTCTTGAACCTTTACTGCTTATCTCCTCTTTTCCGTCCACGTTTGGTATTTGCAGACACATCAGTCTTGCGGCAAACAACAATGAAGGTAATCAATATTCTCTTTACAATTACAACTATAGATAGAGGAATAATTTATTACACTGGCGAAGAAAAAATTAGCGGGCAGGTGAGTCTCAGAAAAGCGCAAAAATGCTTATTAATCTTAAGCAGACGAAAGACATGACATTGATACCGTTAAATATAAGTGATTTTCTAACTTTTAACAGTGACACCTGTAAGTGATGATGCATGTAAACTATTAAATGACCACGAAAATTCTGAACATGTGTAAACAAATTAGTCTGATAATAAACTTTTACGACCCTGTAATTACTTAACAACTTTTTACTCAAGTTTCAGGGCTTATGTATGTGTTTATAGATTTGCTATGTAAAAAAAAGGTCTCGACCTCAGCACAGGCGAAATTACAGACCTACTTGAGTTAAAAGGTAGTTAAAGTATTCCCAAATCCTAGTTCTGATTAATGCTTGTTTTTGGTTAGAGCACGGAAACATATTGTTGTATCCAGTTGTGAAAGAGAGCTTTGTGAAAAGCTTTAGAAACAATTTTGATGAGGACCGTGCTCTAGGAGTCGCAAAAGCATTGCTTTGTATACTTGATGAAGTGAAGCTTTTTGTTCGTCTAGGTTTTTGTACCAGGCTTCTCTTTGTTTCAAATCAAATTAAGGTGGCTGTTCACCTCCGTAAGGATATTTATTATGCAAAAATCAAGATAAATAACTGCATATCCACGATTGTAAAATATGTCGATGTTTGTTCGTGAACAAATACAACACGATATGATAATTTTTTTCAGAATTTTGGAACATTTAGTAAAACTCTTGCAGTGTAGTGAAAGTATTTAATTATGATAAAACCATTTAAAGTTAAGAAAATTTAGGGTTTTTTGTTATTTCGCATCATTTTACAACCGAGAACATAATGTGTAAGATTGAGGAGAAAGAAAGTTAATGAAATAAAAAAGTGATTATATCAATTCACAGTGTTTCAGTAAGCTTCTCATTGTGAGTTAAAAAAAATCCAATCTTCCATTGATGGCTGCTACATTCTTACATGAAGTGTTAACAATTCTATTTTTTTTTTAAAAAATCTCTATACATGGCAAATTTTTCAGAAGTCTACTTTATTGCTATAAATATGACATTCTGGTAATTGTAATAGTAGTTAAAGAGAGTTATAAGATGGAAGCACAGGTTTGCAGCTCATTAGAATCAGATCTTCAGACAGAAGACGAATGGCATAACGTTCACAATTATTTTTCAATCAGATTTTTTAAAAAATCCCTAACAATAGTATTTTGTAATATTTCCAGAATAAATAAGCAAAAGTTTTTTTTCAGAATGATAAAATGTACAAACAAGAGGAGAATCGCATTGCACTTACACATAAATAGTTTTGAGAAGTTATTTTCCACCTGTGATCTTCACGCACGAAGCCACAGTTACTGCTCCATGCAAATGACAGTGACGAGTGACGTCCCTTCTAGAGGTGCTGCGATCTTTTGGATAAAGTGATAGAGTGAAAGAATATGAGGAATCATATTCTCAATAATGTAAATAATAAATGAAAGAATTTCAGAACAGATTAAATGTTGACTAGAGAATACAGTTTGAATAGAGAAAACGGTAGTTTTATTTATAAAGAAATGATTTTTTTTCTAAATTTCTTGGCACTTAAAGGTTTCGTCTACGTTAGTGACTAATAACTCCGATTGGTCAAACTTTGTGGGGCTCTGTCTGGGATTAATTCCTTTCTTGACCTCCAATAAAAGACACACACATATATATAAATGTTATAATATGTATACATGCATGCATTTCGTGACTGTATGCGCACATTCAGACAGACAAGCAGGCAAAGAAGTCGTTCACATCACATCACAACCTTGATCACACGACACACTGTGACATGTTTCTGCTCTCTCTTACCTAGGCAGACTTAGCAACAGGCGGAGGTGACAGGCTGATGAGCAGTTAGAAGTTTTCTTTAATTCATTTTCTCTTGTTGATGCACGACTGTTTAGCCGATGTGATCTAGTCAAACAGTTTCCATCTCATATCCAGTGACACAGCTGGCATTGTTTAGTTTATGTGAAATCTTCTATTGATTGCTGTCGGCGAAATCAGGAAACTTGTTGCCCTGAGTAAAAATGTATGTTTCTGGAATATTTTGGTAGAAATTTTATGAACGATTAACGAGAAACAGGAACTATCTTCTGTATACTTCAAAACTTTCTTATCTTTTTTTTTTACTCGATTAACGTCTTCAAAATGTAAAAGTTATTTCTCCAATCTTTACTTGAATGTGATATACTGGTCACTGCCATCTTCACTTTGTTTATTCCATCGTCAAATAGGACATTGGGACGATTAAAGTAGTTGTTTTTTTTTTATTATTTTTGCACATTAGTCTTGATAACTAGGGCTATGCTTGTAAGGTCTGTGTCTCAGAATAGACAAAAGACAGAGATAGAGAGAAGGTTATGGTGGGAATGGAGGGAAAAAGAGATGTATACGAGACAGACGCGTAGAGATGTAATTGAAAAAGAGGTAGGGGAGAACAGTGAGGAAAATAAGATGGATAGGCCTGACAAGAGTGGGAGAGTCAGGGAGGGCTGATGCATTGAATCCTTCGGCTGTGGAGGAGGCCTACCTTGGTCAGTATTTTTTTTTTTTCGTTTTCTTTTTCTTATAAACAAATAGCTGGGGAAAGAATACGAAGCTTTACACGGAACGAATCGAATTTTAAGTTTGCAATTTACTATTCGCAGGCCTAGTGGAGTAGTGAGGTGGGTTGGCGGGGTAGAGGGGTGAGGTAAGAGGGGTCTGGATGCTGTTGGTGTCGGAAGATAGCTGGACATCGCTTTGCTTGATCGTCCAGACTAGACAACACTCGACAACACTCGTAAGTCCTTGTCCAGTCTCTTTGCTGCCAGCAACACCTCGCCACGCACAGTTTTTTTTATTGTTGCAGATGATATGATTTTTAAAGCTGTTTGCATCGTCTCGTAAACGCTTATTTAGTCCTTCTCAAGTCTCTTTATTGCCAGCAAATCATGATCACTATAAGCATGTAAATTGCTGTCCATAGCTTGTTTTATTGTACTAAGTGGTAAAAAAAAAAACAACTTTTCATTTTCATGCGCATGAGCAGACCGTCCCAGACATCGGGGTACACGACACAGACAACCAGGAGAAACGTGTATTTGTCAGGTCATGTACCCGTCTATGTCCTGCCTATTCCGTAATGGACATCCCTGGTGTGTCCCTTAAAATTTACATTATTAGTGTGATTCGCTTAATTTATGTTAACAGGTTCCCTTGGCAGGGCCGGGCAAAATAATTTCGCGGACGTTCCCCACCCCTTAGTACTTGTGAATTGTCTTCTAAAACTAAACACATATTTTAACTGATGTTGACTGATCGGAGTTGGAGGACACGGATTTTGTTTTGCCTAGAAACCCTGAGTGCATCACTGGTAGGGAAGCTGGTTTGATTATTTCTATTGAAGGTTCTAGATGCGGCCGATGTGCATGGCTGCGTGCGTGTGTACTGTTATTTTACCAAACGAATTAAAAACAAAGTGGTTTTCGATTTTTGTGAGCGTTTGCCTCATTTAATATGTAAATTGATTTTTAAAAAAGATGATTAGTATGCTCTGTTGTCCGTGACAGCGAACTTTTAAAAATTGTAGTAAAGGTCGGATGTTGTAGGGGATTTTTCTGTAAAGATGTTAGTCTTTTTCCTTTGCAACCTTCTCACATTTGTTTTGGCTGAACAAGTGAGCTTTGCGTGAGCGGTTGTGTGTATGAAACGGAAGATGATGATGATAAATATAATAGCAACAATAATAATAACAGTAACTTATATAGTGCCATTGCCGTTTGACAGGAAAATTAAACATAAACGCAGTACTAAAAAAAAAAAAAACAAATGGCGTGGACTGTATAATAAAGAGATTGCTGACCAGCAGGATCTGGCTCAGTAAAAGTTTATAAAACAGACCTATAGTAGAATACCATGATGTGGAGCGGGTCACTAAGTGTAACTGTACATATTCTGATAATTATCTCCATCTAGTTTTCTTGCAAATTGCGAAAAACTGCTTATTCTAATTATTTAAATTACACAATTACAAATTACGCGTTTTACAGTTTTGCCATAGTTTTTTCTGTTAATAAAGGCCTAGCGAAAATCAAACAGAAAGTAAGAGAATAGATTACAATCATTACATAGCGATGTTAAGCAGACAAGTTTACATGGGATCGATCTTCCTGCGTAAACTCACTTACTTCATCGATTTGTGCTCGAGGTCCTCGTGAGGAGCGTTCAACGATACTGTGTCGTCACTAGCGAGGGCTTAGGTGCCGACGATAATGAGAAGATAACTCAGCGAAAATCGCTTACGCCCCATTTGCGAAATGGCATCGCAGATAAGAGAGGACACAACAATACATTCTGTCACTCCTCGAGATGTTAGCCGTTTGACACACTAGTGTTTGTGTGTGACACACCAGCAGTGGACTGAGCGTGACATGAATAGCGACTGTATGTCACACAGCTTGAGGTCACAGCTTGAGGTCACACAGACAGGAGACACAGACAGGAGACAGACAGGGGAGACAGACAGGAGACACAGACAGGAGACAGGAGGCATAGACAGGAGACAAACAGGGGAGACAGACAGGAGACACAGACAGGAGACAGACAGGAGACAGACAGGAGACAGACAGGAGTTACGCGACTGACCCGTGTTGGCCGAGAATGAGAACAGTTTAGGTTCTCGCACTCGCTAAAATATTCTATTCTATTCAGCAAAAACAAAACAGCGCGATAAAGCAAAATTTACTTAGATAAATACACCAAAAAATTCAATTAACACCCTAAACTTAAAACATTAGGTCAAAACAATTCCCAGAAAAGGAAATTTTAATGCTGCCGCCAGTCACAGAAGGACAAAAAGTATACACATAAATTTCATACGTATGCACCAGTTGGCATCGGGAATGCTGAGGGTAGACATAAACTATTTAGTTTTCTCGCCTGCTTTTAAACTTGTAACCGGAGTAAGAGAGAGAAGCGAAAACATCTGCAAAATCAACGAGGAAGGGAAAAAAAGGTAAAATTAAAAAAAGGAAAAAAAGGAAGGGCGGGGGCAAGTCATTGTCGGGGTTCTTCAAAAGACAAGAAGCACACAGGTGTAAGAAGTTGTTTAATTCTCGCACAAAATTTATTTTGAGACGATCACCATCGTAATTTCTATCAAAAAACTGCCAAAGCACTGGTGATCTTCTGCTGTCTTTGTATCCTAGTGCACATTACCGCACTCGATGCTCCACGAAATCAGGTTTCTTTCAAGTCATCTGATGCCAGAAAATCTCATTAGAATATCGTCGCAGGACTCGTTATGTGCCTGAATATGAGCGAGCAGGGTGTCTGCTTATCTCTCCGCTGACATTTCTGCATTCTGGGTGTAATAACAGGTCTGCAGTATCTGAATTTCAACATGGGCGTGATTTTTATCTGATCTGTCTGTCGATGATTTGTCTACATTGTTTATTTACCTATTGTTAATGTTTTCTGGAGTCATTCATTACATGTCGACAGGGATGTTTGTCCAACTTTGCTATGTGACAGCTTTGTTGATGTGTAGCCTCACTTAACACCTCATTACGACTGTGTCACTACATGATGTACACATGCCATCTGTTCCTGACAAAACAGTAACAGTTATCGTGAAAAGGCTCCAAATAAACAGACCTCCTGAAATGAAAAACTAGAATGCACCGTTAAGGGTAACATTTCTCTGCCCACTACCAACGTCTTTAAACTCCACCTGCGGGAGGGTCTAAGAAACAAATCTTTCTCGTCTATAATAAGAAAACATTAGCTGAAATGTCCATAAACATCATGGCCCTGTAAGCATCTGCAAAACAAAGAAGCATGTTTAGCGGCGAGTTCAAGCGCCCACGGGCTAGAATGAAACAAAAACATGGTGTGTTGAGATCTATCAAAAAGCTATGAGTTTGCAAAAATAAACTAATAAAAATTACATAGGAGGACAGGGATTCGCTGAAACTTCCCTTGAGGCAGCTGAAAAAAATAATAACGGTGACAGACGAAAAAGATGGAAATGGCGTTGGCATCGGAACATTACTAGTAAGTGGGTGTTTGAAGTGGGGAGGGGGAGGTTTGTACAAACACGCTCACCCAGGAGATGCCCACAGACCACGTGACGTCACAGGCCACAGCGGTTGGTGAGCCGACACCTGCGCGGTGTTGTTCATCGGCCCAGTCTTCATTATTTTGACAAAACCAAGAAAAAACGCTCTAAAGTTTCCAGATATTTTTGAATAAAAGCGACAAGAAGTAAAATAAGACAAGCTTCAACTGAAAAGATTAGCTGCTGATCGGCTACCCGGCAGAATCGTGTCGGTTCGATGCCTGTGGTGCGTGGTTCATCATGACTGAACATGTTTCACTGCCTGAGGCGATCATAACTAATTGATTAGCATCTCGGGCAGAGTAAGGCGGCCTCCACGTGCAGAGTTTCTAAGTCTTGTCACTTTATATCACTGACAAAGTTTAGGGACTTACACATGGCAAACATGTTTATACATGAAGGTCTTTTTTTTTCTTTGCGTAAACGCATGGCTGCGGGTGGTGCACGGACCACAGCAGCGGAACAATTCTCAGGTGTCTCCAGGCTCTTGATATACACTTTTTGTGAACCAGTAAATCTATGACAAAAGGTAGAATATCTCATCACATACTAGACGCCTCTCCCATCTAGGAATGCCGTATGCTGTTTCCTCATTAGCTTCAAATAAATTTCTTTCACTGCGTTTCCATTGTGGCAGCACGCGCGGAGCATGCGCAGTGGCGGTCGGGGGGAGAGATGCTCTGTGATAGTCCTGCGGCCCACAGCGTTGCATCACTTGCACTGTCCGGCTATTGATTGACGCAGAACCCTAGAAGCGCAGATGGTTGGGCAAACAGACAATTTTGCGGGGTAAAAAATAAGAAACATACAAGCCCGAAAAGGGTTAATTTACATTCAATGATTCAACGAGGCTTGTTTTCTTACGTCCATTAGAGCGGCGAGTTCATCGCAAATATTGTCATTGATTGCTCTTATGCCGTCCTTGCATATCTCCTTGTCTACCTGTCTTATGTCTGTCCTTCTGTCTGCCTCTTTTTTCTGCCGGCCAATCAGTCTCTCTTTCATCTTTCCCTGTGTTTCTCTCTCTCTTCCTCTCTCTGTCGCTGTCTCCCTCCAGAAAGTATGCAGAAGCAGCGAATGAGGACCTAATTGTTACTACTACTAATAATAATAATAATGTATTTTTCAAATCTTATCCTCTCATCCTTTGCGTGTAGTAGTTGCATTACCAGTAATTTCCCCACAAGCATGTTACACAATCAGAACAACAACACATCATGGAGGCAAAGATAAGGAATCCTATACTGGACAAAGGGCGTCCGGGTTCGGAAACGTCCAAGCAGCGGAAACACCAGGGAACACCCGACTTATTCCGCTTCTTGAAGTTCTTCAGGGTACATGATCGATGCACAGGAAAATCTAGGCGAATAGTTTGTGTTGTGCGCCGCTGCACACAGTAATAACTGCAGATGCGCTGCAACATGGCGACAAGGACCTGCCTCACTGTGGCTCTGAGAGCCACGTGTAACTCACGAGTTATGAGCAGTGGGGTGGGAGGTTTCTCTGTTAAAACTTTGTGTAAGTGTTCAGTCTTTGTCACGTGATCTCAGCACGAAGTTACTCATGCCTCGGTTACCAGAGAACAGCAAACACTAGAGGGGTTCACTTGGTGGGGATGACTACACCTACGCCTCCACTGCCATGGATGTCCAAACTGTGGATCTGGTTTATCAAAAATAGCAATCAAACGCTGAAAAATGTAATACTGAAATTTCCTTGAATGCCTCCGAATAAAAAGTCATATTATTTAAAATGCTATTACTGGCCGATCTTGTTGTCCTTTCTCTCTTGGATAGCCGAGGGCAGCATCTCCCCCACCGTCTGCTTTTCACCTGTCTGCGAAGGCGCAGCAGAACGGATGGTTTGGTTTTCTTAGAACTACCTTTCTCCTCTAACAGATTTGAGAGAATCCATTGGCTTTTAACATTAGTGGCAAGTAAAATCCCATCCCCCATGTGGGAATGTGTAAGCTTTAGTTTTTTCAGTCAGCATCCACGATAGCATCATTCATGCCAAAATCCATATTTAAACCAATCTTTTGAAAATAAACTGGGAAAATTATCTTTTATTAAATGATGGTTTACTAAACTGATGTATCAAAAGTTTTTCTTATTTATAGTTGTCCGTTGGTCAAAATTTTAATCTCCGTAGTATTATTCTGTATACAACATATCGTGATGTGATTGCTGGTGACCTCTTTCTGTGCATTTGTAGGCGTGTGCCTGAAGGATTCAAGCATATTTAAATAAATAATATTTCGCACCGAGCTTTACCCAATCATCAAAAATAACTTTCTCCCTTTAACCATTTGTAATATTAGTCAGACACAAGTTTGCCGGGAGTCACATTTGTGTGGATTTTCATGAAGTTTAAGATCCAAAAGACAAAGGAAACATGTTAAGCAAGTAGGAAAAATTCTTTAATGCTCGAATTTGAATAAATGTTCACCTAAATACTATGACCTGTATGAAAAAAAAAACCTCTTTTATTGACAGGTTATCCTCATCCTCGTCTATACATTGATGGTCATGTCTGGACGTTCATGTCTTGCAACTGCCTTCCTAGCAAACAAGAATTTCCATGAGGCCAAAATGCGTGCAGAGGACCAGCTTCCGGAATGGAGGGACCCCGACTTCGCTGCAAAAGCAGAGGACGAGTCGGAAAAAGGTCGAAGGTCAGAGCCCATGCTGCACGTCATGAGAGCGATCAACCTTCACCCTGTGCTGTCTACTGCTCACGAGCTTCTGGCTTCTTCCAAGACGGAGAAGCGCCAAAAGTACAGAAACCTGCTGTCTATTCTCCTGGAGCTGGATGCAAGAGACAGCCAATCACAGACTCCGGAGCTCCAGCAAACTCAGGACAGCCAAGACTACGAGGAGCCGAGTCTGGACATCAGGGGAAAAAGCCATTCCATGGCAAACGAGGAGGCTTTCCCCCTTGCTCTGTTCTTGGCCTTCCTCCAATTCTGGGTCTTCCTCTCAGTGGCTGCTTGACAGTGGCTAACTCTGTCATCAACCATCCAGACATTAGATCAGCCTCCGACTCGACCAGCAAATCCAGACACCAATGGCCTTCGATGTATCTCCTTGGAGGAGCCGTCGGTCGTTAAGAAGAGGTCTTGACAGTCGCAGTACATAAAACTGCGGGGCCATAGCAACATACACACGATTGCTACTGTTCTCAGTTGTAAACTGTTTCACCCAACTTTAAAAATTAATGCTGCGTGTAGGAGGATTCAAATGACAAAGTCAAAGACATTCAGACTCAAGTAGCAAAACTTCAAACTGTTCACCCACAGAGGATGAGACACATGGAGTAGAACATTACATGTCAGAGTGGCACTCTGAGTTTTCTGCTCTGCTATGGTCAAGCTTCTTAAGTTAATAAACTCCAGGGAACCATTTGAACAACACATTTGTAATTTTAAACATGTTTAGGCCTTACTTCTATTTCGATAAACATTTTTTATAGAAGCACATTACACAACACACTTTTAGAATTTATTTTAACTAAAATTGTTTTAAATAGGACATGATAGTTTAAGTCATACCTTCGTATGCACTTGTGCAACGTATTTAAAATGGCATAGGAGGGACTTTTGACAAAATTTTCTAAATTTGTTTTTTTAAAGAACAGCTTTAAGTTTTGAAAACCTGTTGTGCAAGTAACCCCAGAGTTCTACTGAGCTTTGGAATGTGTCTCCGTTATTATTCGACAGTCGAGTCAAGATTGTTGCAAGTATTTAT
The DNA here is from genome assembly GCF_003073045.1 of Pomacea canaliculata. NCBI lineage: Eukaryota > Metazoa > Mollusca > Gastropoda > Architaenioglossa > Ampullariidae > Pomacea > Pomacea canaliculata. The sequence goes on along the minus strand of NC_037592.1, from coordinate 18,832,226 downwards.
TTTGAATTTTAAGACGATATCGTACAAGATATACATTATTAACTACCTTTTTCTTTTCTTTTTATTAAAAACCTGAGAAATATGGAAAACATTCTTTAGGTGCTCTTCCTAAAAAATCAAATTTCAATCTGTAGTAGCGATTTCAACGGAAGCGAAAACAGTCCTCATCAGAAGATATACATTGAGCACATGCACAAGACAAACACCACAATAATTACAGTGAAGATTATTTACACTCACAAGACAAACACAATAATAATCACCATGGAGATTAATTACACTTATGCACGATAATACACTGACACATATATGAGATATTTATGCTTCAGTCAACATATATCAGTGTGTTAACTATTGACAGTATACAGGAGATAAAATAAACAGAAGACTAAGAGGTTTCAACACATTAATGATGAAGTATTCTCGAATACGCAGTCAGCGTCTGCTTTTGGCTTTCAACGGACGAAACAGTTATCTTTTCTTTTCAGTGGAACTGAGTTGTGGAGCTCTTTGTCCACAACTACACACCTTCAAGCTACAGACGTTTTCCTCGCTCTGTCTGTCTCTCTCTATCTTTATCAGTTTCCCCTTCTCTGTCTCGCTCGTTTGAATTGCATATATGTAATTATGAAATCTGAACAAGAAGAGGGATAAAAAAAATAAATATCTGGAAGCCGACAACACCGATTAACAAAGTCTGGCTGGCATTATTTTGTGCACGATTACAGAAAGTAAGTGGTCCTGTGTTTTTGCCATTTAATATCAGCACAACCCATCATTTTCTCCGTGCTGCAATACAAACTACATGTCCCGGGCGTGACAGCTCGTTGTCTGACATTTTTTAAATAAATACAACACAATTTCATTCCTTCACATTGCCTGGTAAATCTACTTGCGCCATATTGGTTGGAGCGGACATTAGCGAGCCCTACACTATGAGTTTACAGGAGACAGTGTGCACGTGGGCTCAGCCAGGTGTCTTCTGACTGCCAGATAATGCAGATGCTACCTGCCTCTGACACATCCTCCATATTCAGACCTCATTCAACTGTCGTTTATCTTCAGCTATTCTTGCTTTGATCCGACCACCAAGCTTCAAACTTAGTTGGACTGGTCAAAAGTAATGCTCACATTTTTTTTAGTTGTCTCGATGTATAGACAAAAGCACATTGTGCTGAATGCAATGCTGTTAGTTTAGTAATAAATACTGTTCCTTACACAAACAAACCTGTATGTCACCAAGTAAAACTCACAATCCCCCAAGATGAATGTTGCCGATGTTATAATGTCCAATGTCCTCTGTGTTTGCTGGAGTAAAGATCTTCTCCCAGTATCTCTATTCATCACACTATCGTCTTTGTTCTGTGTGTCAGCAGCTCACTCGGGTCCTCCACAACTCAAACATTGTCTACTGTCTGCGTGTTCATGAATATTGCCTCCACGTTTTCTGAGTTTGTGTCTCATTCTTTGATTCCAAGCAGCAAACTCCATAAATATTGCTCATACTAGAATAATAATAACTTGACGCGGTTTGTTTAGGTTTTTATTTTTATTTTTATTTGTAAGAAACACTAAATCATAGCAGTACACTCTAGAACTGGACAAAACATGCCCTTTTCAATCAATCTGGTCGACCAAATTATTTACATCGCGAGCATGTCTACTCTTCTTCGCCTGAAGTGGATACGCTCACTAAAGGTCAATAAATCATTCTGTTTAATCTTTCTTGTACTTTCCATATCACTAGCTGCGCCAAGCTGCAATCAATAATAAACAAAACGAAAAATATATAAACAGATGGATTTGCTCATCACAATTTCAAAGATAACCAAGCTTCTTTTCAATGGCTCAAATAGTTTTCAGTTATCGAAACATTTTTGCTCAAAACTGAAAATAAATAAAATGCTGATTTCGAAAAGTCAGTACATCAACAATTAAGTACTAAACACTTAGAAATTGACATGACAGCAGTACCTAGTACAATGACCTGCTTTTATGTTTTTCAAGACACACTGATACTGAAAGATATTAATAATTTCTCTTCAAAATTAAAATTTCATACAAAGGTCGCTGCACTGAAGTGTTGTGCTTATCTACACCAGCATTCAAAATAAAAAAGTGTAAAAAGTAATATTACTCTGTTTCTAATTAATTTTTAAAAATGGTTTGGGTACGGCTAAGCTCTTTTGAACATGCACACTCATCAAAGCTTACACATTCCTCATAGCTATCAGTAACAGCTATAACATTTTGCACCTGCAATATTCTGCCATCATGAGTAAGTTGGTCAAATGTGAATGTTCTGCTTGAACATGAATCATAACTCTATTTCTGCAACTCTTGCATATCCACCCATCCACCCAAAAAAACTTCTCTCTGATTTCCTGGACAACTGCAGAATTTGTTCCACACCTGCCCAGTGCAGTACTGGTTGCTGACGATAACAGACGATAAGCTAAAGATGAACGGCCTGTCTGGAATGGTACCTGACTCCATAGACAGTAGGCCAGGGTAAGCAGGGAAGAGGAGACGGGCACCGACAAATACAAAGTTGTCTTGAACACCTCACTCCCCAACGACACAGAAAGTTCCTTGGCGAACAGCAAACTGTATACTTTAGTAGTTTTAACCATTCGTTTTCGTCTAATACCAATATTACGACAGTGTATACATTGTGTCCATAGCAAATCGCTATCTCAACTTTTCACATACAACTTTAGCGTACTTTTCGAATCAACATTCACCAGGTTTTTGATATTTCATTAAAGATTATTGACGGCCTACCTTACACTCCAGCTTAGGAAGCTCATGTGTCGTGCCACGTGCTCCAAGTGTTCGGGTCCAGCAGGTGTTCTGTACATCACCTCACCGTTAGAAGCGTGACGTCACACATGCAGGATGCGGCAAGTGTCGTGAGTTGGCGGTTGCAAGCGTGTCGTCTGCAAGCAACCATGTTCTACATCACAGACCGTGTTAGAACTTTTCACTTCACTCCTCATTGCAGTCGCTACTTACATCACAATGGCGGACACACAGGGGGACTGTTGTTGAATGTTCCACTCAAGCAAATAAACTGAAATGTAGTGTGGCCAGCCAGAAACAGCCAGCAGGCTTTTGAATGTCTGCTGTGCTAAGATAATTATTAGCAGGAGGACGATATTCAATTCTTGAGCTAATATAAAAGTGTTTCCTCTTACAATTTTTCTGAAATAATCCAAAATCTTTAAAAATGCCTGCTTGATTGAAACTTACTTGTAGAGCTCACTGACAATAAATAAATAAACTTAAGGATGAAGTTAAGAGACTTGTCAGTGGCTGTTTGAGTGGTGTCTGCCATCAATTTTTAGGCACAAAAAATTTCTTATTGCATTTTGACATTTTCACACTGCCAAAGAGTGGTTAACCCCTAGTCATATGCTGAAAGTGAAAATTAGTAATATATACATACACATAAAAATATAAATACATACATACAAAATGTCACTACTTCGCATAGTATATTGGAGAATGAAAGAGAAAGACAGCGTAGAAATGAGAAAGAAGAGAAGAATGGAAAGAAAACAGAATGAGCAACAGAATCAGAAAGAGGGGCGGGGTAGGGAAAAAAAGAGATTTCAGCACACCCGTAAATTACGAAATAATCACAACGGTTAGTGCCTGTCACCAATACAGCGAAGGTTGGCTGTCCTGGGTTCAGCTCTCGTCTCGGGCACGCTGTTCTTTCTCTACATGGGGCTTATGTATATAGGGTCGGTTTCTATATCGTGCATTAGCTGCTGCCTCGGTCTAAAACACCGATTCCCCCAACTCCCTTAGGAGTTATGTCTCTTTTGAGTATTATCAGAAAAGATCGGAAATCATATTGAAACCATATGGTTTCAGTGAAATAGTCAGGCCATTGCACTTGGCCAGAGAGGTATTGTTTGAAGCCCCGCTGCTTTTCATTTACATGGAATGGTCTCCTTGTTATGCTTTCCTATGTTTTCTAGACTAACCCATTTAAAAATCGAGATAAAGCTCAAAGCACAATGGACCAGCGAGTTTGAAATTGCACACCTAAATAGATGAGACCTAGCATTAAAACGACACATACTAAAACAAAAATCGAAGGCGCCCAATTATTCTCACAATACTACATCTAAAGCATTGAATAAGTCAACATTTATAAACGATTCTGCGAAATACGTCAAGGTGTATCAGTATAGCTTCGCAACGTTTAGGTGAAGACTGGTACATGAACAGCACTGGGGACAGAGGGCATCCTTGCACTTACACCTACTGTCGTGGGAAAGAGATAAACACACTTAGTTGTTGTACTGAGCTCATCGAGCCATTGCATAGCGCCTTGATGGTGCGTACAACGCCCGCCTCTACATTAGATGCTCACTTCACGCATTGAAAGGAGCACATCCATGTAAATATATTTGAAAAGAATAGGTAAATTGTTGTAGTAGCAGTAATTATTATTATTATTAAAGAAGAATAAATAGAACTTACATAGCACCTTCTGGCAGGCTCATGGCGCTTTACAGAAAAAAAGAAGACACACAGACAGACACACGTAACATAACATGCAAAATTGTTGTCTATAGAATGCCATGTAATAAAAATGACACATAGCAAGAAGCTGCTCCATTGTGAGCGAGTCATTTGAAAACTGTAATCCAGGCTGCAAATGTTCCTTTCCACACCACAAGTCCAGTCATAGAACGGATCGAATAAGTAGAAGTCTTTTTATTTTGGCTGCTCATTGGGTTGTCTGCAGAATGCCTTTTTGAAAAACTAAATGAATTCACAGAAGGTTGGAAGAGAAGCAGTGCAGCTTCAGCAATATGATAGTTTCAAGATGCTCAACTGTTCCTCCTCTTTCATGTCACAAACCGAAACGCCTTCGTTTTAGTGAAAAAAAGTGAAAGACTTTCAACAGAATGCTTGTACCTGCTAAGCACACTTCACAGTGAACTTTATTCAGAGGAGCAGAGTTTAGCCACTTGTAACACTAGAAACAGTGTTTGCTTTCATGTCTTTCTTACTTGTCTTTATGGCTCCACAATATGTTTAAATGTTTTTTAAAGAGTTCTAAATTGCAGTTTCTAATACATCAGTCAAATATTACCTGTTTTCATCAAGATCGTGTTTCTTGGCTTTTTCGACAACTAGATCATGTTAAGTTTTACAGTGTAAAAACAGCGGCGAGAAAATGCTAGAACTACTAGTTCTGAGTAACAGGACCGCATTGATGGTGGACGCTGACAATACTTCCTTCATCTGAAGTAAATGTAGCTGTCTGAACCACGAATGTATGAGTCTGTTTTGCTGATATGAATATATTGTGGTAACATGCTGTGGTATTTTTGTGCTTTCTTATCGAACTGCCCTGAATTTCGATCTGGGATAAATAAAGAGTCATCTTACATCTCCCAGGGTCACGTGCTCATCGTGTCTTGTTTATCTGTGACGCTGGGATATTTTAACATGGACGAGGTGAGCATGGCAGGTGAGGCAGATGTGCGTCTCCCACTCCATTAAAACTATGATATACAGAATTAAGAGATATACTTTGTGTCTAAAAGAAGATATTGTACTGTATGTATCCATGCATCACTCGGAGAGGTTAGGAGGACTCGGGCAAGAGCAGAAGATCGAAGTCAAATTTAGTTTATTGTTGCTGCCTGTTAAGATGGATGATTTTATTTGCAGAATATAGTTCGGCAGGCAGTTAAATATAATTTCCTGACAACATATGTCACATTTTACCGCTGTGAAACATATTTTTCGTTCCAGGCTTATGTCATTGTAAGACATACAGCTCATGTGAAAAGTCTTAGTTTACACCAAATACCACTAAAACTCCAATATTAAATTTTGAAAATGGCAGGGATGACATTCCTACGACAACATATACTTTGCTCAGACGGAATGTGCCACATGCATCTAAAGATGCAATCATCATCATCATCATCATCATCATTGACTTGTAACTGCCTCGCGTAAACAAAGAATAACAAAATAAAAGCAAAGTATATTTCAATCCTGAGTGTTACCGAACATGGCATCAGAATGAAGCAGACTGGCTTGGTCACCGCCGGAAATGGTAACGGTGTTAGCGACATCATCAGTTGAGGTCTGGCAAGTCGACAATTGAAGGCTATGTGGGAGAAGCTAGCAATCTCCGCCAGAATAATCTCGGCTATGGATTGCAATCATTCGGTCTTCTCCTTTCCTGTTTTGCTCTGGAAACAAACACGTCCCTACCAACTCAGCTTCTCTTTAAAAGCCAATTACTTACCGGCTGTTTAGAAAGGGAAAGTGCTTCAACCTGACTTTATTTCTCCCAGTGAAATGAAGGGAAAGGAAAGGAAATTAGAACAGCTTCAAGAAAATTGAAAGGAACTCGTGTCTTGAGGAGGTATCTGTTTCAACAGGAGTTCCTTTCTGTCTTGGAACCATCTACCAAACTTTTACACACCCCACAGTGTGCTCGCTCTGGCAAACATTTGTTTTTCTGGACATGCCGTGACTGTAGCTTACTACACTCTGTTCTTCCTTGTTGTTACATACGTGGAGAGAAAGGGGTTCCAGTAATAAATACCTACCTGTGAGCTTCTGATGAGAACTCCAGCTCAGTGACCATACACTAGGAAGCACTGACCCCATATCAAGGAGGTACTGACCACACAGTCCGAAAGTATGCCTGCTACCTCCCTACTATCGGTTTCCCCTTTCATCCCTCCAAACCCCATTGATGTACTCTGGCTCCACACTGTAACATAGATTAATACTTATAGTTAGATAATGGCGAGGTAGACTGCACAGACCATCAAATACGTTTAGTTTAGGTCTTTATAATCTGACATTAACGCTGGTCACTCACTCACTCACTCACTCACTCACTCACTCACTCACTCACTCACTCACTCACTCACTCACTCACTCACTCACTCACTCACTCACTCACTCACTCACTCACTCACTCACTCCATGGGTTTATTAAAGTGTCTACAGTCATCCCTGTGAGCTGCAATTTGTCGAGAAGACATTACGAAAACAAAGCAGAGTATAAGTACCCTTATCAATAACCCTCTGAGAATCTCTAAGAAGTTTAAAGTTCTACATGTATGACCGTTTGTACAGAGATACCTGCTTTATAAATACTGGCACGGGGTCTCCCTCATTCTTGTATCTTCCTTTTCTTCTTCTTTCATGTGATTATCCCTTTCTCTCCTCTGTTTTTAGATAATTTTGAAAGATCTATATTAATGCAAAAGTCACATTTGTTGAAGTGTTTACTGCTTCAAAAGATACCTAATCAGAGAAACCAAGAGGAGAACGGAGCTTTTCGTGGATCAGGTAACTTATTCTTTTTGTTTTCTGTAGTTCGTACACGGTGGTATCTAGTTTATCTTTGCATTAACGTATATTTCAATGTCATAGCTACTTTATTTCTAATTTTTTGTAGTAATTATGAGACTCTGTTACAAATACCAGTAACGACACTAACAAATAATTATATGTTATTATTGACCTGACACCTCACCATTAATACTAGTACAACAGAAATATTTCAATGTGATTGTATATTATTAAAAACTGGTAAGTCACCATTAATATGTGTAAAATGGAAACACTTTAATATATGTGTATATATTATTATCGACTGGATGTTACCATTAATACTTATACAATAGAAATATTTCTCCTATTCCTCGGAACTCTTCTCTAAGCACAAGCAACGTTTCCGAATCACTATAAGTCTTTAACCCAAAAGTTCAAATTGTACAATTTTATTTCTGTATATTTTTTTTTTTCAGAAAAAAACTAGTTTGTCTATATCCCAACATGTTATTCTCGATGACGTCAACTATGAACATATTGAACATATATGACAGTTAAAATAATTGCTTTTGTGGCAGATTACAGAAGGCAAGCCATAATTATTGATCTTCGTTATCGTGCGATGTGTGTTGGCAAAATGATATTGGTACGTATCTAAAGAGGAAAAAAAACAAAAAACACAACGACAGGTAACATTGTCTGTCGCCAGCGAGAAAGCACCGGTATCTAGTTTAGAGCCGGTGATATTTTGCCTCCGAACATAAATTTTGAAACCGAAATTATCACGAAAACAACAAAACACCTCTTAGTTTCGCATGAGGGACATGAGTTATATGCATGACCAGAAGTAGCACTGCCCACAATCTCAAGTCTCCTTCACAAAGTCAGGAACAGAACTGCTTACAGGACTGTCGGGTTACATTCAGGACGACTTACATTTTCTGGCTACATTGCCGACAGTGGAACTCTCATTAAAGTCTCAAAAGAGACTGAATTAGTCCTGTGGATGCCAGACATTGACAGGACTGACCTACACCTTTTCCACCCTCCAGCGCTATGAACTCCTAGATACCCGTGTATTATTTGTTGGGTAGGTTATTTCAGATTGATGTAGTGACGGATGTTTTAGTACAACACGTTTCTAGTTTATCTGGTCCGACAGCAGTAATACAGAGCTTTATCCCTGAGTAACAATAACAAGATTGTTTTTGGCTGTTACCAGCTGTGTAAACTTAATTTCATTTTTATAAGTATTGTTAATATATTGTCTATATGTGTGTGTTTGTCTTACCAGCGGAAAATCATAGTATTTTCAGGATATCTAGATTCTCAATATAAAGCTCGTAACGCGTTCATAAAGCAAATTATATTCAATAATTATGAAATAAATATATTCAATAATTATTCGCAAGAGGATCATGGAGGATCACGGAAATACCAGTCGGTGGGGGATGGGTGGTGAGAATCATACAAATATCATGATCACAGCGTTTCTAACATCGCTCCTTCATTGTCGGTCATTGTCGTCCTTTAGTCCACAGCTGCCTCTAGCATCACTGTCCTCCTCGTCGTTCTTTTCAAACCACTCTTTATTCTTTGTGCTTGTCTGTGTGTGAGTGGGCGCACGTGTGTGTGTGTGAGAAGAGAGAGCGTGTGTACGTGCGTGCGAGTGTCTGTGTGGAGGGGGATGTATGAGTGTGTGGGCGGGTAGGTAGGTGGTTGTGGTCAAGTGTTTTGGTGGATCCGTTTGGCAGTGGTTCCCTAGTTTGTGGTCAATACGCTTTAATAATAGTGCATATTCAGACATAATTTCTTATTTTCCTGCATACTTTCTGGAATCTTATTCATCCCCTCTAGTCTCAGGTTACTGGCACTACATTATCTAACTTATTTTACTAAACACATAGTTCCGGTTTCAGGATCGTTCTCATACATCATTGCAGAAAAATCTCGCAGTGGAATATTGCAGCTACATCCCTTCTAAATCGTGAAGACATGATAAAATAAATAAAAAAGCTCACAGCGCTGTTAAGGTAAGGTAAGCAGAAGATAGTGGCTAGTGACGTCATAAAGAAGTTATAATATCGGCCCTGGACATTGAAACCTTTGACGGTTAAGTTGGCGAGGTAGAACAGAACCCAAGGCACTGTAATGGCGATGTAGACGCAGGAGAGCACCACCAACATCCGGGTCAGCACCACGTGACTTGTCTGAGCGCCCTGAGGCGATGGAGCTCGTAGTCGACCGCCACTTCATCGCCGTCCTCAGCCTCACCACAGTTGCGCCGGTGGCTAAGGACGTGACGGCGAGACAGAGACTGGGTATCACAGTCATCATCAGAACGTTTTCAAATATATCAAAGAAGTCCCGATTGTTTATATACATCTGAGAATAGGTAAAGCCGATCGTATTGTTGCTAAGCCGGACCACAAGGTACCTGGCGGGAACGGTGAAGAAACACGCTTGGGGAAGCGCAACGACAACAGCGAGGAGACCAGTCATGGCGCGATAACTGATGAAGGAGGCCGCTCTCAGTGGAAACATCACACAGACACATCGTTCGATGGCGATAATCATGGTGATGTATCCAGACGCGGTGCGAAACCCTTGATTGATGCTCATGCAGTACACTTGGAGCATGAGGTAGAGCTCGTCCCACCTGACAGGGTTGAGCTGCGCGAGGTAAAACCCGATGCAGTTGATGGCCGTGGTGAGGAGCAGACCAAGCTCCAGTCAAAGTCAGTATTAACAGGCAGATGTTCATGTGGTCCGCAGACCCTGGCGCCAGAACACCAGACAGTTGATGACGTTGGCCGGCACGCCGACAAGGACGATGACAGGTTTGACGACATTGTTCAAGACGAACAGCGCTGTTAAGTAGTCGTTGTGGGATAAAATGTCACCTGGGTTGTCCCACGGGTCGCCCAAAAATACGAGAGTTCAGGCGGCGTGTAGTTCATCCCCGAAACGATGTCTGCTGGAGATAACAACTGCAAGCTGTGCTCCTTTATGTACAACTTGATTCTCTGTGTAAACCAGTTGTTACACGTGCAATAACCACAGCATATGAAGGGATCCATCGTGGCGGTGGGAGACTCAATGTCTGCGACAGAATAAAGAAGCTCTTTTGCACTATTTGTTTAGAACGCTTTGACTAAATTGATAAAATGTCAGGTTAGGAGCGAATGCACACTGAATTTAAAGATTTATTTTTAGATAACCACATCAAGGATTTCGGGCATCAAGGATTGACGAGAAAAATGACAACAACGATAGTGATGGTGACAACATGACCGAAATCTTTCTCGTTATTGTCCTTTGATTACTTTCCACTTCTCATTATCTAGCCTCCTGACAATGGGATTGATGGAGATGTGGAAGAGCCTTGGAGCTTAGCACAAATTGCCTTTACTTACTAACTGAACATCGCTGCAAGTTGTGTACACGCTTTATAACATTATGATTAATGATTATCACTGGTCGCGAATCATCAGTAATTAACATTGAAAGACTAAGACTCTCTAAGCCTACGACTCCTCTAACACTTCTAAAAAAAAACTACCTCGGATTCTTAAGTTTCTAGTTCTCAGTATTTTAAGACTAACCCTATCCCACCATGTCACTATTATCATCATTGTTTGTCATCTTCAGGACATATATCAGTCGTATAAAAATGCTTCTCGTGTGCCTGTCCGAACTCAATCCCATCTGTACGCCCGCACGACTTCCTGGATCGTCTTCTGACACCAAGCTTCTGCGAGTCTCAGTAAAATAAAAACATGTGGACAAAGGTCTGTCTCCTACCTTGCACCATCAACTTGCAACGGATTACCAGTCAGCCTTCGTCCCTGATTCTCTTACCACCTTTAAGTCCAAACTTAAGACATTTTTTTCAGAACGATTTCTCTATTAGCCTGTCTGTCCTTTCACAGAGCGTGCATGACGTGTCTGTATTTACTTTGTGTATGAGCAGTGTATGTAGTAGGAGTGTGTCTGTTATGTGAAATATGGGTGTATGATTGTTTATGATTCAATCTGAATACTATTTATGTAAAACGCTCTGGGCATGTTATAGGAAAAGCACTATATAAATTCTCTTTCTTTTTATTATTATGTACCTTTCGCTTGGTGTGCTAAGTCAGAAGCTGTCATTCCACCATGTTTATTATGTATGTTTACTATGAATGCTTGTCTCTTTTTGGAGCTTCCACGTTGCTGTCGCCTGTTTGATCTTTAAGGTGTGGCAAGAAAATTAAAAGTGAATCGATAACCTGGCTACAGAGCCCTCCATTAAATCAGATAATGTTGATGTTTACAATGCTCTTGGCTAGGACATCCAAGTGCTTCCATGTTGGAATCGGGTAAATTAATCATATGCTTCGATTGTTTGCGTAAAAAAACATTATATCTATTTTTAGACAGAGTATTTCGTGACATTATGGAAGAAGTGTATTAGCAATAACATGAGAGTTTAGCTTCGTCCAACAACTCAACAAAAAAAGAAGCTCCATGTCTAAAGGTCACGTGCAGACAAGTGTGTAATGGCGTCTGTTCAGAAATGTCTTGCCCTTCACCCAAGCTTCCATGTTCACACTGTTGATTCCTTCTCTTGGACTACACTCCATAAATGCTTCACTCTGTATTCCGGTCAAACAGCTCTTTATCAGCTCTCATTTTTTTATTATCTGCTAAACTGCAATAGGCGTAATGAAAAATAGAACTTTTATTTAGTTCTCCTCTTGTCTTCTCTGTTTAAATCATGTGATGGATTTCGCTGGTTATTTATTCAGCGCCTTTCCCATCAACAAAGGCGTTTTATATACATAAAGTCCCACGAACACATACATCATTAGTTGGCTTCAAGGTCAGTTTAATTGTTCAGATCATGTCCTTCTCCCTCTCTCACACACCTATCATTGCTAGAGTATTATTTAGATGCTCAGTTATATTTATTTTTTCAATTTTTAACGACGTTTTGACATTAATCTGTATTATATTTGTCCGCTGTATTTTAATGAGTGTGTCAAAATTTGGCGATTATTCCTTTAGATGACGACGACGATGACGATGATGATGATTATTATTATTATTATTATTGCTGCTTCAACATGTTCTATCTCTCTCTCACACACACACACACACACAGAAAGAGAGAGAGATTAGTATTTACCTTGCTCTTGGTCTGAGGAATGTGAATTTTCTTTCCATGACTGCTTTCATAGGGGAACAAGTCGACGAAAATCAATTTAACCATTTCAACCTCCTTATTATCTTACCCTCTTTGTCTCCTGTCTTCCCAAACACTGATCTGTTCTCTACCTCGTCCTGCGTAACTAAAAATTTTTTAAAATCTGACAGCGGCTCTGAAATTACATATCAACTGTTAAAATATATCTATTGCTTACTCTGAAACATATTTACGCAAGGCCGAGTAAACAAGGGTAAATAGCAAGACTACGGCAGAACATCAATTTTTGGTTATTCAGGTGAAACATTTGTGTAATACTTCACTGCGAAACAATGGTGGTGCAAGTATTTGTCTTTCTAAAATGTCAAATCGGTTATTTTCTTCTTTTTTTATTTTCTTTGCAGCAATGTTAGTAAAATTATATAAAAGATAACCAAATAAAAAATTAATGAAGCGCTCTTGGGCGAAAGAATAGCTATTTTTAATTAGTTTATCGAAATCAGCCTGCAAAAAGATGTTTACCCAGTCGTCATAACGCCAAAAAGATTTAAAAGCTAACATATTGTGACAGTGTCTTCCCAGTCTTTCTGTATCAGCACAGCCCAAGCAAAGTGTTGACATGAAGCTGCTAGTGTCATACTGTGAACAAAATTCCAGGACAAACTGTCATACTGTGAACAAAATTCCATCAGGATGATCATATTTCATCTTCCAACAACCACACAGAGGCCCCTTACATGGTGTTGCGTGGAGATCGCACTACTAAAGGTCAAAACTGTTGTTACAAATATTTTATTTACAAAAAAATGTTTCCTTTTTTTTCACATTACCCTGGCATGTCGTATCGTGTCAGAAGGGGGAGACTGTCGAGCGCTGCTTTACCACTAAAGGAGAGCACACACACACACGCACCTTCACAAAAATTGCTGAGACAATATTATGCAAAACATTAATGAGGCAGGTATAATGTTTATTTTTTTTTAAATGGTCAAATGAATGGATCAGCTGGTATCTTACTGTAACAACCCCGTTCCCCACCCACCTTTTCGTCCATTTGAACATTTATTTCAGATTTACCTGATGGATTAGTGCTATTCTAATCTTAAAAGCCATTAACAGTTTTCGTATGGCATAAAACAGGTCCTTCGTCTACATCATATAGACATAACTACCCACACTACATACAGTTAAAAGGTCTCCAGAGGAACCACACACAAAACTACTCCCTAACTCAGGTACCCGCTGTCTGAAATGTTCGCTACACCCAGTGAAATGCGCAGACAGGAAGGAGATTGTTTTCAAGTATCAAGTATTGAAAGTGATTAAAGCTCATCACAAGCAATACACAAGCACAGCTCATTATCGTCTGCTGAAGTGAAATTGTGAGGGAAACTTGTCGTTTACTGTAACCAGAGAAGGCTAGACAAGTTTTATGGTGGTTGATGTAAAAAAAAAGGCGAAAAGTTCGTTTGCTGGGGGGGAGAGGGATTGGCACTGACGTCAGCAGTTCAGTCGATGCAACATTAAAGTAGAAATATCGCTGTTGAAAAACGAAACAACTTTGTTGAAATCCTCAGCCCACGTCCATGAGTGTCATAGCTTCTGGCTAGAGTACAGGTAAAAACTGAGTCAAGATAATAAAATTGAAGGAAGAGCTCTTCAACTCTGTACTGGCGTATGGGTGTGTTTTACATCAGCAGCTTCACGTGATGTTTACTTCCTTGTGCAAAACAAGCCCCCGTTAAAAACAAAATTATACAATATTTCTTTGTTTTAATCCTCTACGAAAAGATACGTTGGTGCCGAGAAGTCTAAATGTCTCAGGTTTTGGGGAATTTAGTCAAAGATACTAAATACTTCGATGGGTCATCCGTGATGGCGTCTACAGCGAAGTGTGGAAATGGTGTAGAGCCATTAATTGTACCAATTCCCGTTACATATGTCCTGGCAAATCGTTGTTCAGGTTTCCACAGAGCGAACCGAAGTGCCCTATTATTTTCACAATGCTTTCTTTATAGACATTATTATTGTTTCTTAAGAGAATTGATGCTGAAAAATGTCGTTTGCTACACTTCATTTTCATGATTGTATAACATATGTTGTCAAAAGGCGATCATAAATTTGATAATTTTAGGTGGTTAATCCATTCATTTCCGAGTAGACGTGGATTCATTTTGTTTTGTTTTTTTTTTCTTTTTGTTTTGTTTTGTTTGTTTTTGTGAGGTTCGTGATCTATGCAAAGCATGGTTGATGAAATTTGTTTTGGTCATTGCACGTGCAGCCCGCTGGTGCAAGACAGAGTAGACTTGCTGAGGAAAGATGTATGAGAATAATGAGCTTGCAGCAAACAACTCAACACTTCTGAAGTCTCCTTGCGGACGCATGGTGAAGATACAATGAGACACTTTAGCGACAGGGGCAATTCTTTGTGAAAGACTTTTTTATCTGCCTTTATCACACCTTAATCGAGATGCATTTTTAAAATAAATTTAAAGAAAACAATTTTGCATAAAATCCTATTAGAACATTTGTCTCATTTTATTTATTGCGCTGGGTTAAGAACAAGACATATACAGCAGAATAAACAAAATCAGCCTTAGAAACGTGAAGAAAGCAGTCGGAGAAAAATACGATTCTAAATCAAATAAAAAATTAATTTTCTCGCAAAAATAATTGCTTCTTAAAGATAGAAACTTTCTTTATTCCTGGCATGGAAATAATACGCGGCAGGAACGTCACTCTTTATGAAAATTAAATTTCTCCAGCCCCTGACGTCTGTCGTCGACTCCATAACGTGCACACCTGCTCCTTCTGGTACCAAGTATTTTCTTTCTGAAGACTTCAGCTCCTGACTATAGTTTGCAGACGCAACTTGTTATCTTCTTTCGTCTATCAGATCACATTACAAAGCATTTACATCTCTAAAAGGCTGTTAATAAAGGAAAGAAGTTTGGTTCTTGTAAAAAATAGGACGTGCAGACAGTTTTAAATGTCAACCGGAGTGTCAGCTTCATACAGGGGAAAGCAGAAAAGGCTGTCCAGACAAGACTATAAGAATTTGTCTTTTTTGTACAAAAAAAGGATTTATGAACCCGACATAGGCAATACAATGGGCAGTGGTTTCTTTTTTTTAAGCTCAGAAGGTGATTAGTCATTAGTCAAATGATTAGCAAATGCAAGTAATTAGGAAAGTCTAATATGGATGCGCGCGCACACACATACACACACGTACACGTTAAGGAGATTAACATTACGACACAAATCTCTATTTCAACCATCTCACCGCCTTTCACAAGTGGGACCAAAAGACTTAAAATGTGAGATGCATTAGCAGAAATCACATAGAACATTCTCTTTTGTCAATTTTTTTTTTTCTCCCTCACTCACAGGCACACACAACTCATTAGTTTCCTTTACAAATTTTTGTCAGCTCTGATTCCTATTTTTCCCACCAAATCGGGCCCTAAACCGTTCGTATGCTGGTATAGAAATGACTACATCCACCAGCAGGTGCTCAGGGTCTGATTCCTCCACCTCAACGGAGCTCACTGTGGCTTCTTTGTACAACCAGCTGAAAGAGAAAACGACATACTATGCTAAAACTACTTTAATGATAATACGAGATGACTGATGATCACCATCGATAAGAAACTATTTCTAGTTTCATAAAGAATCAAGATTTCAACTCGTAAAGAACATATGAAATCACGTGAAAGAATAACTGAAGTCTACTTACAATTTATATTATTTAGATAATATTTGTTCAAACAAAAATAGCAAGGTTGGCTTACGCAAGCATGGGCCCTTGCATTGGTATTCTGAACCTCTTCTCTACGTGCCGTGATGTTTCCAACAGCGCCTTCTGAATCAACTCCTGCAGTTCGCCTACACCTTGTCCTGAGGTCAGTGACGTCAGAACTGCCCTTTCCGGAATGGTCACCTTTGCCCTGAAAATATCAGAACGGCCATTTTTTTATCATCGACCATCAGAGTCAATCTTTGTCATTAAATAAACGTTTCAGTATCTATTACCTGTCACAACATCCAACGAGGCTCAGGCCACCTCACGTCTCAAGAAGTAAACTTCATGCTTTGTCAAGCAGACCTTAAATTATCAAGAAAAATAGCAAAGCCCTGAGACTCACCCGTCCTTGAGCCTGTCGGCCTTGTTGCACACCTCGATCATGCTGGTTAGTTGTTGGTTGGAAAGCAGCTGGCGCAGTGTTTGCAACACGCTAACCTTCTGAGCCTCTGTGTCAGGGTGGCTGATGTCCCGCACGTGAACAACAACATCCTGAAAACGACAGATATTCTCACGCCTGCAGTACTAGAAATGGTTGTCATGAGAACCGAGTTTAAAATGTAAATGTTCTTTGTTCAAGTTAATGCAATCTCCTTAATCATGCCTTCCTGAAACTTGTAACGGTGTGAACAACTTTACACCGCACCTTCACCTAGTGCAAGTTTTTTCCAAAGCAAATACCACAAATATCTTTAAGTCTGATAAGCAAACTCTGCTGCAAAATTCTTCAGCGAGTTTTAATGAGAGTTTATTTTTCTCCATTTTGGTTTAATGGCGGAGTATAACAATGTAAAAGATCTTAACAGTAATTAAATCTAAAACAATGGTTGAAAATGTCTTTTACCCTTCCTGGAAACTATGTACAGCAAGCAACTTACTGCCAACAAGGCATCTTCCAATGTGGCGGAGAAGGCATCAATAAGTGTGACAGGGATGTCAGAGATGAACCCCACAGTGTCTATAAAAATGGCCGTCATTTGATTTGGCAGTTTGCCAGCGTGAGATGTAATATCAAGTGTAGCAAACAGTTGATCTTTAGGTTCCAAGCTTTTATCTCCAGTTATTGCTTTAATAAGCGAAGTTTTTCCTAAAAACAAAGAGTTCTATTGCATGAGGACAATGAAAAGCCTTCACACTTACGTTACTTGAGGCAGACGCGAGAAGACTGTGAGTAAAGACAACAACACGCCTCTCACCTCCCTCTCTCACACACGCGCGCGCGAACGAACTCAAACATGCATAACACTTGAACACACGTCTATTTCAATAAAAGTAATGAAAAGCACGTTTAAATTTTTCAATTTGGCATTCACTATGTCAAGACAATTTTAAAATATTATTCTCAATCAAATTAACTTCTTTCGCTTGTAAAACCCTACCAGCATTTGTATAACCGACCACTGCAACTGTGGGCATTTGAGACCGCTGTCTATTCTGCCGCAAGACACTTCGCTGATTCCTAACCTGCTGGAGGGCCTTCTGTAGCTTGACTTCCTGCTCCTGACACCATTCAATTAAACACATTTGACAAAATGTACCTATTAACTACACCAAAATGTTGATAAATGTTAATGATAGTTAATGTTGCATAATAAACAATCATACTTTATTGAATACCTTACACGAAGACATTTCAGAAAACTTCCTATTTTCACCTTTAGAGCTCCACCATAGAAGTAATAATATGACAAAATTACTTCTGCTTTAAATGACTAGGATTTTCTTTTATGTCCCAATGGATCTGTCTTGTTTAATTTTTGTCTTGTTTTTCATTTATTTTTTTTTTTTTTTTTTCTAAGCCAACAAAACATGCACTTTTCGTCCAGCCCTCACTGCCTGAAAGCTGAAGATCTTATAACATTACAATAGCCACTGATACCAAATGAACCATTTTAGTTACCAGTACATGTATTTAACAAAACATTAGAATATGCATTTCCATATTTCCCATGTCCCTCCAATTTGCGAGCTCCACTTAAACCTATCATATGAACCCTCCTGAAACTGACACAGGCGAGATATGTAAAAGTGCAACATACATGCAAACACAAGCATCCACAAATCTATTTACAGGCCATTTAAGTACAAACATCATACACACACACCTCCTTCCTCCTGAATTACAGTCACCTCACCCACCCACCCCAAAGTAGAGATTTCTCACACACATGCATACACACACCTACCCCTGAAGTACAGACCACATACACACCTGAAGTAGAAACTTCCTCCTTGCCATGTAGGTTTCCCCTGTCCCACCCACTTTTTCAGCTCCGATCAGCTGACTGTCACATGAACCCTCCTGAAACTGACTCAGGCGAGATCTGTTGACACATGTGTAATTACCATGTAAATTTCATAGTCAAATGAATGCCAGCACAGGTCTCATGTAAGATCATGTTTTTAAAAAATGCAATATATTTGCCTTGCATAACATAAAATAAGGTAAACAATAAAAATTCAAAATAATGATAAGAAGGCTTTCTGAATAATAATTCCCTCATATAAGACACTTCACCACCCATAAAAGCAATCTCAGTGTGCTTCACATCTAAACAAGTCACACATCAAACACAAGGGGAAGGGGATTGGAGCTTTATACCGAGGCAGATACTAAGGCTATACCAGACTTGAAGACACAAGCATTTCCAGTAGTAATAAACTACTAACATAGAGCAAATAAAGCAAAAACAATATGATTCAAACCAACCATTTTATGATAAATGGCATACATAAGGTTATCTTGCAGCCTGTCCTCTAGGAACATATATTGTACTATTTAAATAGGATTCAAATATTTAAATGCTAATCTTATTGTAAAGATCTGTCTTTGACTATATTTGTTTCAAACCAAAATAGCAAGAAGTTATTCTATTCACCCTCAAGCCCAAAAGAGTCAAAACACACCTGATGTATGGAATTTCTGCCAATGCCACTTGCAGTTTTGCTTCCTTTGTGCGGGCATGCTCCTTAAAGATTTGCAGAACAATTGTGTACCTGCCCACAACAAACAGTTTTATCTTTTCCATCTTGCATGCAGTCTATATCATGCACTCAGACAATTAAAACCACCAGCCACTTTCTTCAAGTACTATCTATGACTTTCATAGCAGCTTATTGCATTGCAAACAGTTTATCAATAATAAATACAGTATCTAACAGCAGGTCACATCAGGTTATTAAGCAGGATTAGAATGCAAGAACTGTACCATAATGTTTTTATACCTGAACAGCGAAGAAATTTTTTTCAAGCTGTCACAAATAACAGGAAGATGATGGTGGTAACCATCTTGGTAAGAGGTCACATGGCAACTGCAAGGTCTAAAGAATGAACAATAAACTCCAAAACTGAATGATCAGATACTGCAAACAAACAATATGTAAGTCACCTGTCGAAGATTGGGACTTTCCAAGCATTGGTAAGCTCTAAGACCTGTGTCCCTTTTAAAATGTCAATACCCAAGACCACAGCACTGATGTCAGAACTGTTCCTTATTTCCGCTTGGAGCTGGGCAAAGTTCCCTGAGCCAAACAACTGTAGACTGTCAAGACTTTTTGCAGGCACCACCTTCTGCACATCATTGACAAGAGTTTAAAACTGTCTACATAGCACCACATAGAATGGATCCTGATGTAACATAATCAAAAATGATAAGCATGCCCAAGGGCTTCCTATGCAATCTGAAAATATGTCTTTTAGTGGTGCAAACAGGAAGTTATGAGTAAGATTATTTTTGATGTCTGTTGATTGAACCTACCTGTTTTATGACCCTCCAAGTGGGTAATGTAGATACCAAAGCACATGTTTCTGAAAGCTTTAGCTCTGGAGATGCTCTTTTGTCCTTTGGACCTTTGACCACTTTTGTTTAAAATACAAAATGAAAAACAAAGATAAAGATATGTTTTGGGTCAGATCATTGATTGGTCAGAGATGCATGGTATTTGGATATAACAACTTTATAGTAATCCTTATCCTTGAACTTGTGTCATCACACTTTACACATCACATATGTAGTCTATTCTGAGATAGCAGCAGTTATAGTTCACTCGGTAATTTAAAAAGTCTCATTTAACAAGCTTGTGTAGTTTTGCTCCAAAAAGTAACAGCACATCCCAACAAAAGTCGTATAGTTAAAATCTTAATTTCTTCAATGCTCCCAAATCTGGCCCAATTCACTGACCTGGCTGAATAACCATAACATGATGCCCAGCATTAGGAATGGCACATATTTCTCGAAGGAACTGGTACTCATTATTATTCACGTCTAGGTCATCTTGCTTGTCTTCTGTTTCTCCTCCTTTCCAGTCTCCTATAGCAGAAAGACTTATTTACTTATTACTGTGATTGCTAATTACCAATAATAACCAAGCAATGGTTGTCAATACTTAGTTCTTTACTAAGAAAACAAAATCCATATTAAATGACTGAGAAAGTGGAAGAACAGAAGATAGGAAAGAGGAATTGGACTGAAACTTAGTGTTCATATATCTTATGTGTATATGCAGCTACTGTTCCGATACTCACCTGTGTGAATACAATGACTAAATATTCCTGTCCATGCCCCATGAAACTCCTTGACTACTCTGTCAAAAAACAGGCCTTTTCTGTCTTGCTTATGTAGCACACAGCTGGTCCTTTGGTTGGTGTTCCGATATTGGTGCAACGTTGACAGTCTACAGTAAGATAATCCAATTCTTTTCAAGACTCCAAAGACACTGAGACTGTACATACCTAGTGATAAAGCTGTAAAACAAAAATACAACACATCATTGACATTATCTTGGTCAAGAATTAATTTCCTCAATTTCACTCCTCCTTCGTCTCTTAATTGTATGACTTGTGAACCACATTACCACACCAATGATCAACCCTTTTAATGATCATTTTCGTCAGTCATAGGCAGCTCAGCTTTGTAGTAGGGAAGGTGAGAGAGAGAGGCGGAAAGCAAGTTCATTTTTTGCTGCACAGAACTAGTACAATCTACAATCTGGTCTGCTACTTGCTCACCAAGACCCTTAAATGTCCTTTTTATTTAGCTCCCTTCACTCCATTGTAGATCTGTGTCTTATAAGGATATGCATAAAAGCAGGGTTAGTTCGTCTGAGATAATACGTCTTACATTGCAGTTCTAACGTTTTCCACTGTCATTAATAGTTTAATTAATATTCCTTTTTAATTTTATGTTTAATCTTAATAAATGATAGGTTCTGCTTCGACACATTTCACTTCTTTGAGTCACACACGAACAGAAGGTCACGAAAGATATTATACATTATTCAACAAAAGATTTATGATCTCAGGTAAGACAACAGTACTGTTTCCTCCAACATCGTCATACGTAGACATAAATGTAATCACTCACTCTTAGCACAAACTAATATCTATACAGCCATGCTCTTAGCCGCATGTGTGGTCCAGGGGAAATAACCGGTATTTACAAAACAACCCGAGTTGTCCAGTTATTAAACAGATTATAGTAAGTAGAGATAATAAAAACATATTAAAATGTAACGCTTCGAAATGCAAAATTTGATGATTTGCGCCTATTATCAGCAAGTTCTGGCCTCCGTGGGCCAATAACGTGCTAGTCACGGACGTGCTCGTTCCCAGCCACGCTAGACATGAGAGCGATACATGTACCCGGCAATCGGAGGTGTATCATATTCCTTTGCAAAAACCTATTTTGCTCCAGCAGCGACTAATAGTATCAAAGGTTGCAGAGTCTTGAGGTACTAAGCTGTATATGTTTCAACATGAGGAAGGTAGTGATTCACATACCTTGTTGAGCAACATCTACAACAATATTGGAAAAGGAAGCGAAGCCAAGAAAACAAAATCAGAAATAAACATTTTCAGGAACTCTGTATAATATAGGTAATTGTGGTCAATGATTTACTTTTTGTGTCATACGTATCACCTCCAAAATTAGAAAATAACTGCGCAACCGTTCATAGCTAGTACTGACCATTGTGAAGTACTACAGTCAGATAACTTCAGCTTCCCAAAGATGACTTGTGTAACGTAGCAACACTTAAAAGTAATCACACTGTATATGGTACTCTTCCTTCAGTTTCAAAAAAGAAATTAGCAATGATGTAATATCAGCAACTATTTTATTCACTCGTCTTTACCAACGCCCATGTACAATGGTGAGTTCAAGGGAAGAATTAAAGTAATGATTTTAGTATTATTTTGCCCAAACAGCAAGTACAGCATACTGTATATAGTGCCTTCACCTGAGATCATGTGGTGGGGGAACCCCGAAACATCTGCCAAAAGACCAGCTGTGTGCTGTATAAACAAAATAGGAGTTTCGTGGGGCATGGGCAGGAATATTATGTCATTGTACTCACACAGGTGAGTATCGGAACAGTAGTTGTACTGCAGCTATCTTGGAAAAAAATCGATCATTGATACTTTTCCCAAACTGTAAGTTCTGCACGAAATTAGTAGTTCCTTCACATATTACACTTTTTGGCAACTTACAAACAGCCCCTAAGCAACATATATAATGTAGTGTTACATCCACAGGGAATTATATATATTGTCATAGTGTCAGAAATAAAATGAGACAATACATCCATTGTAGCTTTATCAGTGCTAACAGCTATACTCAGTTATATAAACCAGGATAAGATATAAATGCACTAAAAAAATAAAATGTAACAGTTTTATCAGTGCGTTTGTTTTTAACCAAACAACCTGAAACATTAGATGCTGCATATCCAACACATTTTGTCCCATTAGTGCTCAGTTACCAAAATTATGGTTTCTATGCTGGTGTATGGCTCACATATTTGTATGCATACAAGTGCTTGTATTTCTAAGAGTTTATAATATTAATGCTTTTGTTTTTTGGGGAGACCACCATTTTTCTCACACTAAAAACCTTTGTTTTTATAAAGATCCATCTGCTGTCTTCCCTTCTTTTAAATAAGGCCTCAACATTTAAATGATTACTCTGGATTTATACTACAGAGCATATAAACTTGTTCATCTGTACATTACAGATTCTCAAATTTCCAGTTTTTCCTTTTCTTTGTATATGAATAACAGGGTGGGCATGAGAGTCCAGTGCAGTTGTAATAGCTCAAACACAACCATGGGTTTTGTTGGTTTTTTTTTTTTTTGAAGCCTGGTCATTGTCTGGCACCATCAAAATTCACTTATTTCACCATTTTTTTCTGCTGAATTTCTTGTGTTTTCATCTGGTGTAGCTTTAAGTTCCTTTCTAGTTGTAATGATTATGCAAGAACCTTGTTTTATCTCCTAAAATATTTCTCCCTGGCTGAACTTATTGTTTTCCCCTATTGCTTCCAATGTCAAAGGATAGCACATATTAACCTTATGGACTTTTTCATTATTTTTGTTTACTTATTACATTTTTGATGAATTGACACTGATGGACTGTCCATACTGACAAGCTATCAGATTTGATGTATATTTTCTGTTCAGTGACAGAACACTTATTTTTACCAGGCTTTATTATGCATGGCTCAAACACTGGGAGTTTTCAAGTGACAAGTCACTCAAAAGTCTTGCTTTTGTGTGTAATATATGAACAGTCAGGAGCAAATCACCCCTCTTCGCACATGAAAGAAGACTTATATACACTGACATAAACACTATTATACAGACACAATGAAGCCAGCCCTACACATAGGAATGAAGTTGGCCTGCTATCTTCTCAATGTTCATTATTTTGGCAATAGGTTCTTTCCTGTGCATTCAGCAAAGGTACTTGTGCTTCCATTGTACATCTGCTTTCACAACTCAGTATTTTTTGTGTAGCTGGAAGTGCTGTGCTCAGCCATTAACAAGTCATGACATCACATGTGGCTTCCAGCCCAAAATGTAGAGTTGAACAGGTGAAGTTGAACAATGTTCATGTTGGAGGTATTAATAAGTGATTGGAAAGGAATCTCTTGAGCAAGTGTCACCACTCTTTATCTTTAAAATGTCTAGTTTTGTCAAAGCTATTTCTTATACATTTTCATTGCTGCTATTTTTGCGTGATGAGTACCTAATGCCTTGATGAAAAACCTGTGCTAAAGCACATTTATACTTAAGTTTCTGATTATTACATTATAATACTATCATTGTTGCCTCTTTTTATTTTATCTATTGTAAAAGAAACAAAACTTTTTCTAAAAAATCTTAGTAGAAATAACCATCTGCTAATACCAAAGAAGTAAGAACTTGTGTTACTATATCTTATGTATCTGTTACACAATGAAGCTTTATTTGGCCTCAAATAAAGTCACACAAAGTATTTGTTGTGATTTTGTAGTTTGGTCGTCCGTGCAAAAAATACTAATAGACTAATAAGTAAAATAGATCTTGAAAACACTTTTTCATTTATAGACCATACCATCAAGTTAACAAAAAATTATGAAGATTTAAGTTGTTTATTTTTGACTCTTGTTTGTACAATGACAGCATGATGTACAAGGCATCACAGGAGAATAATTAAAATAGAGCCTTAGGGTATACATGTTCAGGGATGTATGCACTCTCTCCTCCCCACACACTTTCATCTGCTTTCTCACATATAAAACATCACGTATCTTAATGTATGCATGCATACACTAACACACACACAGAACTTTGATACATTAACTAGCAAGGTATTTTTTCTGAAAATGAACTGTACATTTGTGTATCTTTGTCTGAACAGTAAAATGCATAACTAAATTGGTAAACAGTTTACACAATAGTAAAATTCATCAAGCTTGTAAAATTCATAATTGTTATAATTTGCGTCAAAACAAAATGAAAAATGAAAAGGAATATCAGTTCAAACAATTGACAATATATATTTTACAGAGTAAGCAAAAGGAAAAAGATTATAGACTATGAGTATCTTATAAAGATGTTTACTCAAAACAGAAAATTGCAAGGTTAAACCTCATATTCCTGGCATGTGGACAATGCATAACTTTATTTTGCTTTCAGTTAAATTAACAAATAAGCACAATCCAGAGGGTATGTTAATCTGGATTGCAGAACAGATGTTAACAAAAACAGTCATGCAGACAAAGTAGTATACCAAATGAAAGGAATGTAATGATTGGCTGATACCCTGAGTGTTGTCACAACCATTAATCTTGTCAACTTACTCATAAAATACTAGCACAGGACTACCAAACCTAAAATTGATCTAATTGGTAAAAATAATACTGTGAATGGGATTGTTCTTTAAAGGCCACAGAACACAGCAGCATAGATAATAATGTTTATTGTACCACCTAATTAACGACTTACCAATGATTTAGAAATACAGTGTCCTCGACAAATAAATGGGGGAGTACATACATTTTTGTAATGTGCTCAATACACCATTTAAAAAAAAAAAAGCAGATCTGAGATTTGTTACAAAATAGTGCCAATGGTCATGAGCACCCATGAAAATTTTCTCAGCATTTGCATCCAGCAAGCTGAACAATGGGAAAAAATCCTTGAAGTACCAGAGAAGTGATGATATGAACCAATTTCATGTCTCTAAGATATGGTTATACCACATCTTCACTTGGGAATTCAGAGAAAATGTCGAATCACCATTACAATGCCTAACTAAAAAATCTCTGAAGAAACTGAAATTAATAGTTCTGAAACTCATAAATAGCAATAGGTTTTACTACAGCTCACGTGTCTGCCGTGCAAGTGTGCGAAACAGGAGTACAGTCAGCACTAGGCCTCCAATCTGTAACATTAACAGACAAAAAATCAATTATAGGGTGCAAAATTTTTCTATACATACATTGTGTGGTTGTAGCCACTCAGAATGCTTGAACACAGTAGGCTCCCTTCTACCTCCAAATTGTAAATAATGGTGATGTGATCGGAGGAAAGATGTGTACTCATTATTTTGCTTTGGGAGAACTATCCGTGCCTAACTGACACTGCCCATCCAGAATATATGAACCAGGATAAGGCCAAGAATGCCTTAATTGAAATTGCTTGTGCGCTGGGCAATAGCATAACAGGTAACAATTTTATTATCTTTTTACTTCAATGTTTGTGTCTTGTTGAGCGATTCAGTGCGATTAAAACAGATTCAAGAATGTATGAACCAAAATGTGCGCTGCTGATAATAGTGATGGATTATATGAAATAAATAAGTGTAATGATATGCCATACCAGAAATTCTAAGAACTTTGCCACAGAAATACAAGGAAAAAAATTCTTCTCACAAAACACATTCTACATAACATTAAATGAGCAGCTTTCATAATCTTTATTGATGTGCTTTTGTAGCTCATTTTTATTAATACGATTTAGGATATTTAAGTCTGCTGTTTTCCTGATTTCTGAAAACGATGTGAAGCAGAAAATGCGTTCACTGAGATCATCTTTTTTAGCAGCAACTATCGTTCCACAACACTCGCTGTGAAATTGGCACGTCTGTGCACGATGTGGCAGAGCCTGCATGGTGTTTGTGGAAAGCCTTTATTTTCTGAGACCCTTTATAAAAACACGAAAGGGTCAAGACAACTTGGTAAGCGCTTTGAGCTTGTCTGCAAATTGCAGGCTCCATTAAATGTAGTAGTCATTCAATTTAGAAGACGATATTCGCAAAAAGCGTCTACACTCTCGTGAGTCTTCTGAATATATTTTAAAAGACAAGAATATGCCCCCAAGCAACTCCTTCGAGCTACCCACATCTTTTTTTCTTTCTCTCGACTTCATCAAGCAACATAACTAACGTAGCCGCAGTAGCTTCCAAAAGAATCTGGTCATTGATGTTGTCTGTTATATTGCTGACTACCATAATGCGCTGTGCGGACCTCGCAAGACATTTGCTAATGGCCTTTCTACGTGAGAATAGAACGATGCTGCAAAGCTGCCTTGCATGCACAAACCTTGAGAACATTGCAGCATGAGAATAGGCCTTTAGTACTTAAAAAAAGTGAAAAGTTCTTCTATCAATGTTTTTAATAATAAAACATTTTCGGGGAGTTACACCTTTACTATCTGATTTAGGAAATATGATGTCAAAGAAGCAAATTCAACATTCATGATTTTTCTGTAACCTAAGGAGATTTTCCCAATTTGTCTCCTACCACATAGTAATTAACCCCTTACTTTTTTAATTACTAAGAACAAGTACAGAATGTGGATTCTGCCAGCCACTACATGGCATTTGAAGGCTGGATGGCAAATTAAATTTGAATATTGCAAAAGATGATGAAAAAAGATAATTTCCATAAATGCACAACTTAATTATAAGATTTGATTCATATAAATGAAAGTAATCTTACCATGGAAAAAGCAAATGCAAATGCACAGCCAACAATGATGTCTGATTGTGCTTCTATAAAGGCTTTAGCTTTCTCATAGCACCCCTAAAACATAAAAACCAACAACTGCACACATAACAGCCTCAAAACCCTCAAGAACATAATTCATACAACAAATTATGTGCCAATATGCCTTACATGAAATTTAATCATCATTATATTCATGTGTCTTATCTATGCCATCCTGTCCCTTAGACCAAAAATCACTTCCTCCTTCATTTAAATTAATAGGAAGCTGACAGGAAAAAGAATTTCCCCTATTTTCTTAAAAAAGGCTAACACTTTAATAATTCTTAATGTATTAAAAAGGCACTGACTACCTCTGTAACATGTTAGTATTTATAGTGAGACTTAAAACTGTCAACACACTGCATTGACAAGGTTACTAGAACCAAGGTTTGTATCAATTTTGAGTCCTATCAAACGAATTTTGAGTACTCTTTTGTTTTCTCATTTGTGCTGCATGCACTCTTACAATGCAGCTTTTTTTTCAAAACGGCATGTGATGTCTTAGTCGCCTAAAATTTACTTTGTTTTGTCTTGTAATGTGCACATTTTCAAAACCTTTCCATGCCACTGACATTTGCCACATGTTTTGGTCACTAATGGTTATTTACTTTTTTCATGGCCACCAAACATCAATTAATGATACTAATGTTACAATAAGAACAGGCAAGGCACACCTGACTTGAAGCAGACTTACGTCATAATACAGCGCATTATTTTTCAAGGACGCTTTATAATTTCCTGGTGGACCAAGCTTCCAGCTTTGACACTGTCGCTGGTTTATATAACCTTGAAGAACCTCATCAAAGACGCAGCAGGTTATGGGTACGTACAGAACTTCTGTATCCTTGATTCCAGCCGTGACTACAATAAAATGAAATATCTTCACTGGCAAATATTTTACAAAAAATTTCACTTTGATATTTATCTCACTTTATTCATTTACACTTTCATGTCCTGCCACAACATTGGTTGCCATTCTTTAGAAAAGCTCTCTTGTACAAAAGTGTCAAGCTCAATACAACACTTGTGGGTTAAGGTATCGATATACAAGGTATACAAGAGTACTCACAGTCCTGGCCTCGAGCATTTTGGTACCAACGGGTCTTCTTATAGAGAGGCCAGGAGTCTTGCCGAATGGTCTCCATGTCTTGAGTGGTTCCCCCTTCAGATCCACGCTCAGCCCGTACAGCACAACATCGCAACTGAAAACCCAATCAAATTTAATGTGAGTGATTTGCTTGTGTGCAGGCAAGCTAATGATAAAATCTAAGATATTTTGCATCATAAAAAGCACCAGCTGGTCTCTGTTAAATAATTACTGAATTTTTGTTAACTGTGCATTGCTTTTGTTAGACCACAATAAAATAAGCTATTTGCATAAACAAACACATAGGTTCATAAACATAATACTGATGAAATTTTCTGAAAAAACAATTAAAAAAAAAAAAGCACCATAAACAACAGACCTAATTAAAATGCAGATTCAGGTTCACAACTTAGATGAATGATTTTATTGTGTCTGGAAATAAGGCATTTTACCTATTCATGCTACCACGAATATCCCTGGACTGCTAGCAGACAATTTTTTTCCAGTTAACTGCTAAAACGAGGCATGAGACGAGAAAGCTTCTGGTTTATTCACATTTCAGATTAGCTAAAACGAGGCATGATACAATAAAGCTTCTGGTTTAGTCACATTCTTTGTTATGGCTCGCCAAGACTAAAAGCAGATCACTTCGTAAGAGGCTAAGCGCTGGTCTTGGCAGACAGACAGCAATCCACATATACATGTCCTTGATGCTACTCACATCTCGTTGCAATCGGTCCCATGACTGTGTGATTGTAGAGTCTGCTCCATACTGGCCCACAAGTGACTGACGCATAGCATCTATCATTGCTTCCTCCAGCTGCAAAGATATCATCACCTGGATTATTTGCATGCAAGCAGTTTAAGTGCATTAAGTCTCACATAGTAAGTCCCATTACCTTTAAATGTAATTCCAGGAAACCAGTTTTCATATGAAAAATTGCAAATAGTGCATTGATTGAAACATGGCAAGTAAAGAATATTTCCTGGCTGAATTTCTTGCATCCTCCAGAAACCAGTAATGGATTTTTACATTAAAACGTTTGACATACAATTTCTGCAAAAAAATAATAATTGAAATGCAAGATAAAATAATTTGTATATAAATAAGTAAGCATGCTGAAAATTTGCTTTTAAATCTGTTTCTTTATAAACTACAGTATTTAAAAATGTATTTCAAAAATTTACTCACCTCTTGTTTAAATATTATAGCTAAGATTGCAGCTAATAAAATGCCGACAAAGAGCACTATCAGCAAAATGAAGTACTGTAAAATCATAAAATGAGTTTAGTTTAGAACATCTTATAATGAAGGGGAAAGATTGTAAATGAAAAGGTGCTAAATCATTCACCACAAGGAGTTTAAAAAAGATGAAAAGAAAATCTATTCACAATCATAGATTCAAAGTAAAATTTTAAATTATTTGTAAAAGCCAGATCATCAAAATGGACAGCTAAACTGTGAAAAGCAAGTTAACATCATTCCCGTCAACTACTTCTATGATTCATTAAATGACATCCTACTCGTGTGAAGATACATTTCCTCTTCTAAAATCTTCTTATGGGTAAAAAAAGCATGTTCTGGGGTAAAATACACCAACCACAAATGGTCTATGACTTCCCAGAGACAAAAGAGTCATTCCTACAAATGTTGGTAAGGATCCATTAAATGACATGGATTTGCATAGGTATCGAGCAATATATGCACACACAAAATCCCCACACTGCTTTATTTACAAGTTTCTGAGACAGAATATGTCTGGAAATTCGGCATTCACAAAAATTTAAGGGTTTTGAAATGGCTGAAAAGCCAAGTTAGGACATCCAGCAAGGAGTGAATTTCAATAATCATCTGGGAAGAATGCAGGAAGTAGCAAGTACTTTCAGTGTTGCATGTTTTTTACTTCTTTGAAGAAACCCCCACTACTCCCCTTGTTTTTTGCAGTCTGCGTCACAAATGCAACATACATTTTACAGTACTGGAGAGACAAAAAACAGTAATGAATCAAGGAAAGGTTAACACAATCTTGCTTCCTTAAGAAGAAAATCTCCCCCTTACCACAATCACTAGAGCTCTGCTCTCTGATCTCACAACGAAGATCCCAAAGATGCCAATGCCAAGAAGGATGGCACCACCAACGATAATCATGTATGATGCCGCTGAAAACTTGTTGTTGCCAATGACATCAGAAATATAGACTTTATCTACCACTGACCATATTCCAATACCCAAAAGTGCTAGCCCAGCAAGCTGTAGATAACAAGAATGAAAATTGTCAAAGAAGTATGGGGATCTAGTTTACTAAGGCACACAAGGATATCTTCATATGGCAAACATAGATGTAATACAATACTTTCATTTGTTTGTCGAAAGGTTAATGCAAATATTATTAATTACAACCATTTATTTTGCTTTATAGTATTAAGATTATTTACATAAGTAATTGAAACATCATAGCGAAACAAATTCCTTGCTTACAAAAAAATGTCCTTTTACTTTGGACTCATCAACCATGTAGTTTTGTGATCTTTTTAAATTTGTTGATTAAGTATAAAGGTTTGACTGCATTCTGCACTAAAATCATAGAAAAATCAATGTAAGCACATTTATCTTTAAATGTCTATTGTCCCATGCCTGTATAATAAATAATATGGCACCTAACTTACCATAAGAAGAACATTAAAGATGATAAGAAATGTGATGATTATCTTCGGTCCACAAGCCATGGCTGCTGCAATAAAAACACATTATGCAAATAGTTATACTGATTAAATGATGG
Source organism: Pomacea canaliculata (assembly GCF_003073045.1). Lineage (NCBI taxonomy): Eukaryota > Metazoa > Mollusca > Gastropoda > Architaenioglossa > Ampullariidae > Pomacea > Pomacea canaliculata. The sequence continues at coordinate 18,800,724 of NC_037592.1, read as the reverse complement.
ACAAACAGAAGCCTTTGAAGACAGAATGTGAAAGGTCACAGAATACTTCTTGGTAATTTTTGTTGGTAACTTCCTGGAAAGTTGCTCCAAAGAATGCCTGCTGAGACATCTTGGTACATTAGGGAATCTCATCCAGTATTGCTTAGTTCAGTGAACAAAATACAGGTTCTTAGAAAATAAACTTGGATAAGTAATTCGTTTTCATGGTACAAGGGGTCAAATGAACGCAATGAAACAACAGCCAGGTTCAGGACTAATAAAAAGCACATTATACTGTCACTGATAGAAAAGCATATATGGTGCAAAGCAAGTGACATCGCAGTATTTTTAGGCACCAAGAACATCAATATATCTGATTTTCTCTTGTTGATTTTGAGTTTGTTTTTTTGTTGGGTTTTGTTTGTTTTTTTGGGGTTTTTTTTTGTCACTGACATGGGACAATTTTGCATGAAAACCACAGAATAACACTAATGCTCCTACATTCTCAGAAACTAATGCAAAAGAACATGCTATGGCTTTGGTTTGAAATGCTTCACTGCATCTTTAAATTTTAATAATAATTTTTTTCATTTAAGACAAAAGCGCAGTCAACATAATTAACAACTGTTTAATTACAAACCAAAATAGCATCATGCGAGACATTACAAATGCCCTACTTCTTGTTCTGGTAGAATAGCATGGCAGCAACAAAAGCCCAAGTTAATTTGATTTGGAAACAAAAATTTTCCATAGGTTTGATGTCTCTTCTTTGCAGTAAACTAGTGTGATTACAAGACTTTATTTTGCTTTTTTTGTTTATTAGCACCTGTACGAATTATCCCATTTTTCTATGACTGCCTTTACCAACTCGCACTTCTCTCCTGAAAACCCATGTTAAAAGAGTCAACAACAGTTTAAATGTTACCGGGCTCATTATCAATAATAAAGTTCTAAATTCTAAACGTTTCAGACATTACCACTGTATTTTAAACCACGAATAACGTTTGTCGGCTTACCTCTTTTGATTTAAACTGCCCGGTGTTACACCTTTCGTGTCGTCGAGAGCTCTTTAGCGTGGGAGACTGCGCACACCTGGATTATGTAAAGGTGACTAACGCGCGTATCTGTGTCATCAAGGTAAACCTACAACCATACAGTAACTTCAGGGAAAGGCCGACGCTTAGCTGTTGAACAATGTTTGGGTATACGGAAATTATTCTTGGTCTGTTGTAGTGTATAACTTGAACGCAGAGCACATTTTAATGTTTACCTGTAGCTGTATATCAGACCAAGCACCAGAGACCTGTACATATTTTAGGCAGAAGAATGCACATTACAGTCGTCACATGTCAGCTGTATTTATTACACGTGGGATGGCCGGCTTCGGCTTCGACTTGTGCACTATAAAACTTTCAGGCGAAAAAAACTTTCTGGAATATGATATTGCTGAGTTAGGTCCAGTGTATGAATGAATTGCTATATATATACATGGACGTTGCTCAGTTATGTTTATAAAACTATAAAGTATTTTAGTACTGGACTGATTTTTGTGAAGTCTGGAGGGACTTTGTGAGTACAATCAATCGATCGGGTGCAGCAGTGTGCGTCACTGTGTCAATCGTCAACTTTAAACTTTATTTACACCAAGTGACCTGCTTGATTCGGATATTTTGTTAGAAATTTTCCCCCCAAAGACCTCTTAATCACTAATTCCTACGATATGTATGTATATAGTCGTCAAACCAGTATACTCCGCCTGGCAGACGATCATGTCAGGATCGAGTGGTTCGATCCCTATAGAGACAAGCTGTGGACGAACAGCGATGAAGATGAAGGACGGGGAACCGGTTAAACTGGAGGGAGGGTATTGAAAACATTACATACGCGGTACCACGAGAAAGTGCACTCAAGATACCACTGTGCTACCAGAAACAACCTGTCCAGGATTGTCACAGCTGAGACATCACGCCTTCGCTACACCACAGGACAATTAAATTGTCACAGTACCCGTGCATTAGTCATCTCATCCGGAAAAAGGCGGTGACTAATAAGTGTGGGGCACTAGTGAGCTAGGGTTTGTAGTCCCACACTCCTATAACTCCTATATCAGTGTGACACTACATAGCACAAGCCCCTTTCTCGCTAAAAATAACCCGTGGATCATCACATAAGAACTTCAATACAATTTACATGTGCACACACTTATGAAAGAAAAGCTCGAGCAAACCGGAACAAGGAGAGAGGGATACTATTGGTATAATTACACCATCAGCAACTAAGGCTACACCATGGCAAAGCAGCCGGCCTGTAGATGTCACATGCAGAGAGAAAAAACAGCGTGCCCGTGATTGAGAACCGAAGATCGACGACTGTTGTTTACAATTATATACACTGTAATACACATGAGTGACGGAACAAACCTCCCCCACTCAACCCATCTTTAAAAAAAACTTTCGGAAGAACCCATCTAACAAAGCCTAACGCATACAAACAAAATACATCAAGAAAAAAAATCTTGTTTGCGGATGTCTCAAACAGAACCCAGGTGGACTTTAGGTGCTGAGATGGGATCGCTGCAGTGAGGTATCGGGAAAAATGGTCCTTTGTTAAATTTTGTGTCGCTTTTGCACATGTAAACCAGTGGTTGTGAGTGGACTATGTTTGAGCATGAGACAATGATGAGTCTGCTGGTCAATGCAGGACGCGTTATTTGAGCACCTCTATGTGAGTAGATAGATGCCTCACAAACATGGCCGCTGTATGCTCATTATATGCTACCAATGCGTAGGATGCATGCAGGTAGGGAAAGTGTTATGGTGTATGTGGCCCTCCGAAAGGTAGGTGGATCGGTAGTGGGGAGTTCCGCTTGTTCACGTGTGTAAAAGACCGTGACTGGGGCAATTGCTCGGGTTCCAGCTGACAAAGCGTGGGTACTTTAATGATTTTTTTTTTTAGTGTCCTGTGTGTGTGTGGGTTGTTAGGGTCCAATGTCATTGTGTATGTGTTTGTGTAAGATGTTAGTGTGGGTGCTGTGTGTGTGTGTGTGTGTGACTTTTGGCACTACTGTTATTGTTTGACCAGCAGGACAAGAGAGAATCTGCTAGGGGCTTCTGTGCAATAAGATTTTACCTTTTCAAAATGAGGCAAATATTGATTACCTCAGTCACAGCAAAGCTACAACAAAAGCATGCGTGTATCAGTCTGTACCAATCCCTTCTCTGTTAAGAGTTTATGGTATCTCATAATTTATGCTTTTACCCCTGATGTAATGGAACCCTTTGAGCTTTACAGGGAAATTGGTGGGGTCTGAGAGGGGTCTGTGAGTCCTTAACCCTATAAGTTTATCCAGGATACCCCCATCCCAGATTAATGTGCCTAATAGCTAGTTTGCTTTCTCTATCCATGTTTTTCTGTGCTTTGTCAAAGGACTTTTTCGTTTGTTTTAATTTTGAATATCAGCCTTTCTACTTATGGATCCCCGCAATCCAAGTCGATAAAAAGTTGAACTTGAAGTCGAAGACGACCAATCAAACAATCACTGTTACAATGATATCGAAATCGTTATCATGCCCCAATATGGGTTAGTAAGGTTCGTGCTAAGCACAAGCTTTCTAGTGGTTATAGCTGCTCCACGATAGAAGTTTTCAGTGACTTTCTTTACTTACTGTCGGTGACAGAGTGTTTTTCCCACTGTTACAATCAGTTCACCGATCAGCTATGTGAACGTTAAAGAGACAGCAAGAAAGGTTTGTGTTTTGTCTTTATATTCAGGCTTCTCGCTTTCTAATTTATCCACTTCACCTAGCAGCAAAATTAGGTAGTCACAATCACAAGGCAAGACATATCTGGGTGCTCTTCACAAAGTACTACACAGTGTTGAAAGAGATTAAAGATAGTGGTTAACATGACTGATGTGATTGATAATAAAAGAGAGAGGGTACTAGAAGGCTTGTTTATACGTAGAATATGCCAAAATCTCACGACTTACTATTATAGAAAACTGGATCTTATTGACGAATACACTGCAAACACTTAAATTCGCTTTTAATTTTGTTTTTTAAAATCTTTGACAGCTACGGCGGACCGTACTTTAAAAAAAAGTGAATTAATTTTGAAAACATTATATGAGTCTAATAAATTGGTATTCAATTATTAATCTGCCTTGCTTTTTTTTATACATCTTTAATAATTTTTTTTACTCCTGACATTCATCACTCACGTTCTTATCGTTTATCGTCTTGGTAGACAGCACCAAGCAAAATTTCAGTATGTTTAAACGTCGATTCTGAAGATTGTGTGTTGAACAACAAATCGTATTTTCTGCCATCCGTGTAATGGCTTGTTTGTCTATGTGATACACCAAAAAGCAAACAAATAGAAATAGCTGACCTCCATTGCTGGTATCGCAATCAGTAAACGATAAAGGTAGTATTGTTATAATACACTTGTTCAGGGGCGGATAACGTTGATACGGTGTCATCGTTCTTAGTATATCTCTCTCTCTGTCCGTGCACGCAACTTTAAGAATGATAACACAGTTTTAGAAGAGAGCAGCACGCTTAACATTTCAACAAGTTTATATATAAACTCATTCTCAGGAGAAGTACTCCTTTGTTCCGTTTCCTTATACATGTACTACAATCGCTGCACCTTTTCCTAGTGTGCATTGTCACATTTCTGATGAGCTTCCGGTGAACTTTTGTTTTCCAGGGTAACATATTATTAAAATAGTATATATACAACGAAACGTGATTACCGCAATAGAGACGTATACATTGTTAATAATACGTATTTTTCTACCTTAACTTTATGAAATGCGTAAAGCTCAATGTGCATGCCATAGTAATACTACTCATATACTGACAGTTTTCCCATTGTTTGGATTACTTAGGCAATAATAGGCCCATGTAACTTAAAAACGTATCAAGATTGATACGTTACAAACAAAACAAAACAACAACAACAACAACAACAAAAAAAAACAACTATCAATGGAGGCAGCAGCATCATTGTAAGCCAAATTCTTCTTTAAAGGTTTTGATCCTCAGGACTTCCATCGCAGCGCCTTCGAGGCCAGCAGATGGTAAGAAGTATGGGGTCTACGTCTCACACGGTGTGCTGTCTTTGGATGATGTCACTAGCCACTTTAATTCTCCCTTCGTCGAGCGCCACTGACTTTGACACGTCTGTCTGCACACCATCCAACGGGCGAGGTAGACAATAGTTATTTACTATATTAGAATTGCGCCAGGTCTGACTGACGAGAAGCGCCATCTTGTGTGAATGAGAGGATGACAGGAGTCTGCACTTGTCAAGAGAAATAGGCAGTGTTGTTTGTTTATTTAATTAATATTTTATTGCTTTTATTTGTTCTTATTTTGCTGTCGTGTTTGGTTCTGTTTTATTTTTACATCAAAATCAATCTTGTCAATAAAATCTCGTGAGTTAAGCATGTCATTTGTCTAATTCAAAAGAAAGTTATGTACACTAATATGCGCCAGCTTAATGTAAATATTTATCACCATTTAAAATGAAATTTGATCTGAAGGAATAAAATTGTTTTTTAATAGTTAGTACCACTTGTCTAAACTAAAGCCTAGCCAAGCCTTCCCTTAGTTGTTAGTTTTATCGCACGCTATACCAATATTCGCCAAAAGTTTTTGCAACTGCTGTAAAAAAAAATAATTCCTTTTACCTATGGGTCACTTCAAAGCAAAATGCAAGGTATGCAACATTCAGTACAACCAAAACTAAAATACACAAGGCATTTCATAAATTTGTTTTTCCTTTTTTGCTGACTGCTCTGGATCCTTAGAGACAAAACTCTGCACGTCCTTACAAACAAACTTACTCTGACAGTTTCAGAACCTCCTACACCACTTGTTCAGAACTGGATGACAGAGATCGCATGGAGTGACCTGGGTACCAGACACACCTACTTCGTGAAGAACTACCGTAGCTGGGAGGTTAAAAAGGAGACTGTGGTGATCTCCCTTCCTTACGTGACTGCTGACGTCAGGCTTCTGTTCAACGACCTGACGCAGGACGTCACGGTGGAGGACGTTAGTTTTGCCAGTGAGTGCAGAGAGCAATCAAGTCACGTAGCGTGAGAAACCTCACACGGAAACAAATCAACAAATCTGTTTACGAACCTCTTGCTAACAAATGTCTTTTGTACACTGCGTACAGCAACGCCCTCACACAAAACTTTTGGCTTTTTTCCCCTTTAGGCGCAAGCTCTGGACCGACGTGTCGAGTGGTGCACAGTATTGTGGGGTATCAGTACTCGTACTCAGACATCTTCTACCTGACATCCTTCAACTTTCTCTTCCAACAAATGGCCGCCAGCCAAGATGTAGGAACAACAGCACATCCTTTGCCATTTTATGTCATATCCATTTTCCTCATCAAAATTGTTTACCTATAAGCCATGCTGTCACTCTCCTTCTGCCACACTTTTCTTACTCTAAACCTACGTGGCTTATAAAAACAAACAAAGCTGAAAGTTTTAGGACAAGAGTGTCTGTTACATTCGAATTTGGGCGCATAGTTGTTAGTGATTCAGTTTAAGCGGATGGGCCAGTGTATCATTTTTGTAAAGCGCTCTGAGCAAATCACTGGAAAAGCGCCATATAAATGTTTGTTGTTGTTGTTGTTGTTGTTAGTAGTAATAGTATGCTGCGCTTTTTGCAAGCATTCCCAGAAGAGCGGTAGAGATTTTAGGAGTATATATGTGTATCATCTTTGTTACACAGGATCTTGTAATGTCGCTCAGAAGACTGTGTTGAATGGCTTTCAGGCTGTCATGGTAAACACGACGACGGTTCGTGGCATACCAGCCACCAGATGGAGTGCATGCCTGTACGACTACAGCATTAACATGACCAACCGAGCAACTTTCTACTTTTCAGGTATTTCTTTCTCTTCTAGTTTGTTTGTTTGTTTGTTTGTTTTATTTATTTATTTTTTTTATCGTTCTTACTGACTTCGCAGTCGTCCTTTACATAGAGTTGTCTGAATTTTTCAAATTTTTGATGTGGCACGATTTTAATTACTCTGTTAAAAACATTATAGCAGTGCACAGGAAAAACAAAACAAAAACATTGCCTATTCCAGTATAGGTGACTGTATGTCAGTGTGGCTTATTTCAGTTTTTCGCTGACAGTTAACACTGGAACTTTACTCCTCAGATTCATCTTGGATGTCGCCTTTCCAGACGCCTCAGACTAGTGTTCCTTTGCGCGTGGAGTACTTTGCACGTCGACACAATGGGTCACAAGTCACAGAATATAACATCATCGGAGACTTAATAATATTTCAACAAAATCCAACTTTTAAGCCAGAGACATTTATCGTACGGCAACTTGCATTATTTTCTTTTCTTCAGTGTTTAGTTTAAAGTGGAAGGAGTGAAATATGAAATGATGTTCCACATTCATAATCGTTGAAAATCTTTATCTCTAACCTCTGTATGATGATACAATTTACAATAGTGTGTACACTTATGTTTGTATTTGTAAAATTATTCCTGTAATTGTATACTCGCAAGGTGTTTGTGTGTGTGTGTGGGTGCGCGTGTGGTTGTGCATGTGCGTGTCAGACGTCAAAAGGCTTGTTTTGTCCGAACAGGACTGGCGAGTCCATGCGGTTCCCGTCATTTCCAGACCAGTTCTCATTGCTTATGGAAGTCATTGACCAGGACTTCTTGCGGATCGCGTATCAGGAGGTCAGGGTCACTAACGCATGAAATGTCTAAATAGTCGAAGATAAAGGATGATCACTGAATGAAGTTGATGTTTAAATAAGTTGTCGATCTGAAAACAATATCAATCCAAAGTCAATAAACCCCTTCCTTCAAAAAAAAATCGTTTATTTTATCATATTTAGAGTTGATAAAGTGCACTTACTTATTACAAAACATCTTCTTTTCACGAAACAAAAAATAATTAAAAGAAATGTTCCTTTAGATAGTGACATTTTGTACTGTAGTTTGACAGCAGTCAGACCTCTCTTATATCGTGAGATGTTAGGTCGACAATATGGTGTAAAGGTTGGTGCCATGTTGTAGATTTGGTATGACCGGAGCCTGCAGATGGTGAGATGGGATTCTAAGAGGGCTGATGGTTCAGACTCAGATGCGCACACCTATATTTTTGACTTCAATGTAGGTAAGCGATAGGAAAATAAATAATTGGAAGGATACGAAATTATCTTGCTTCAAATAAATGAGACTTTTAGATTACATAACTATTCTTCAAAAAAAAAAGATATTAAGATGGCATATTTATATTGCTTCGAGTTATCAGGGCATAAAGATACCTTAGTTAGTACTGATCCCAGCTAAAAAGGTCAAATTTATTTCTCCGGGCTTCTGCCCGATAGCCGATAGTAAAGATATCACATCATACACGGTGGATAAGACAGATGTTTGGTAAGGGTTACGCTGTGTGAAGAGGATCTGCTTATGCCAATGCAGTTCTCAATACACTGAGAGTAATTCTATCGAGAAAAAGGAAACAGAAATGTAAAACGTAAAAATGAGTTTATAACTTTCTTAGGTGACAAAAAGTACTTTATAAGTTATTACAAATAATCATTTAATGTGTGAAATAATTAATTATACACATCATTACTGAAAATCCATTTTCAGTATAACATAATCATGTCTTTCTTAAAGAGTTTTGACAAATTTTAATCAATGTGCATAAATTATGATCGTAGCAGCCCCCATTCAGAGATAGAGGAAGTAAGAACAACGTCGAACACTTATGAATACAATGAATGAGTGACCAATATAACATACAGGTCTCATGTTCATACTAATTTCTTCACTGTTAAAGGCTCAGTTTGTCTGTTCAGGTGTGAAGTATATGATTGATATCCATCTCATGTCGTGCGAGGATCCGTCGCCTCTTGTCATTGGCGATGACTTTGTGATGCTCAATCAGAAGAACATCTCGATGATGTCAGCCGCCACATACTTCCACTCGGAGGTCGCTGACATACAGTACGTGGGAACGGTAAGTGTGTGGGTCGTCTCCCCTGCCACACATCACACTGCCTTTGGAGGGGAAAGGATTACTGGCCCTTGCTACCACACGTGTACTTTCACTCAGGTGCCTGGTGCTACCTCAAGCACTTTCTTAAAACAGTCGCAAGAAGGTTCGCTTGCTCAGATGTAGTTTTTTCTTGAAAAACACATGGGCCATCTTAGCAGAGAGAATCGTTTTGATTTTCTCCTTTCCATGATTCATCTAGATAGCGGCCATCTTCTGTCGTGCTCGACTTTTCTTTTGACATCCGTACACTAAGTGCATCTCCTCGCTACTCAGCGGACCTTCCTGCTGTGTCACTTAATAGATAACGGGCTTGGACGGAAGCAGCCTGTTAGTCTCAACCACTTGGGATGTGAACGGGCTTATCTGGGAGTTTCAGCAAGTCGTATTACAGTTTGAGCCTGCGATTATTTCTTGCTAAATAGCCGGATTATCCAGCTATTTCCAAATTTTGAGCTTGTAACGAGTCTTGTTTGATCGACAATTCACTCTATAATTTTCTCTCATATATATATATCCGCACGCACACACACACACACACACGCACACACGCACGCACACACACACACACGCACGCACGCACACACACACACACACAGGTATGCACACTCACTCACAATGCGATGTTCTACCTGTCAAATTATTACAGTATTGACATGCATTTTGTAAACATCATAATTAACATTCTTTATTTTTATATCTTTGTGGTGGGCAGACCACTGTTCGTGATGTGGAGTGTAACACCTGGATCGGTAAATATTTTGATCCTGATGCTGAGAGAGAGATTACTGTCCAGTGGTATTTCACATCGGTGTGTAATTTCTTGCTACATATTACATAGAAACAGTGGTGTTGTGTAATGGGAGATAACAATCGAATAGCGAAGGCGCGTTTATTCACATCCTTCTGTTTGTCTCTGTATTGACAGTCAGATGACTGGTCAAACATCCACACAGGCCATTAGCTATGATTTATGACGAGATATCATTGTGCAGCACTAGACTTAAATGATTTAAATAAATATTTCATCTATAAGCCTCTGATATACCAATAATAGCATTGTGAAATGTCAATATAAACGAGTTATTCTTTCTTCTCTCCATTTAAGTGCACACAGATAATAACATTAGGCTTGAGACAATCGGGTTTTCTCGAAAAATTGGCCATTTTAAAAGACCTCGGAAAAGTTCAATAGCATATTCCCCCAAAATTTATTTCGTATTCGGTTTTATCCAGACCGCAGTGGACAGAGGCGACAGGAAGTGTTGTGGGCTCCGGTGCATTTTTCAGGATGGAGATCTGGAAAGTAAGCTACTCTTCTCAACAAATACAGAATGCAGCATATTTTATATATATACATTCACAAGAATATTGTGGCATTAAGCGCTTATTTTATTTTATTACTATATAGAAAACTGGCCTACTTCACTTTATTGAGGACAGCAGTAAAATGTTCAGGGTTTTATTTGTTGGAAGGAAACAGACCATGGAACATTGTCGATTATTATGTAAAAATAGAATTATGATGTTGAACTTTCGACCAGGAACTTCCAAAGAGAAAGTAGATAGCTGCGTAAATGCGTGCGTGAGGGTGTGTGTGTTGCTGTCTTGGGCATAGAACAACCAAACTGCTACACAGCTTATTAAAAATGCGCAATGTCACGCTAACGAACACGCTACATTTCGCAATATTTTAAATAACTGCAAGTAAACACTCGTAATGATTGTTAACACATTTTTTTTTCTTTTGTAACGTCCAATGCTACGAAACCAGTTACTGAAATGATACAATTAAAATTCGCGCTTATTCAAAACTAAATCAAGCAATCATAGAACAAATGCAGAGATGAAGTGTCTCGTGTTTCAGCGTATAGAACAATGTATTATGACTCTTGGTGAGTATACTCTTCCCTGTGCATTGTTTCCTTCAGGGTGGATCCCTGCGACCAGCTGTATATAACATCATGCGTTACAACCCTACCACACCGGACGTTGGAGTTTTTGACTTCGCGACCTGCTATGACGCCAGCAACAAGAAACACTTTACTATAGAGTTCAAAGGTAAAGCAATTAGTACTTAACATCAAGGTTGGTGTTCATTTCTTCTCGGGCAATGGCATCTGTTTACAGGGCCTCCGTAATATAGCTGCTGACACGCTCTCCACATAGCACAAGCACAACCCACAACATGTGTGAAAATGGTTGCTTTCTCTGACTCACACATCCTCGGTTGAAATCATCATTGTAATATCGGGATGCCAGTAAGAAAAACAGAATATTTGTGCTTATGTGCCGAAATGAGTCGTGTTTGTGTTTGTGTGTTTGCATGCATGTGTGCCGATGTGTAATTGCATACTGTTTTACAAATAAACAGTTGTTAACCCCAAAAACTTCATTCTCCTCGGGAGACCGTACCTGAGGGAAACCGTGGTTGTACAGCTTGCCTCCCACCTGGAGATTCAGCCTAATCGCTTCACAGATGTTACGGTAAGGGACAGCGCGCTATACTGCTTTTGGAGCCCGAGGAAGGGGGAGGAGGATGTGTGTGTGCGACTGTCAACCTTACAAGAAGACAAATCGAGTGTAATTGTGTGTGAGTTGCCAGCTATCAGTCTCGGGCAATTATAAAAAATAAGCTTATTGGACGAACGTTTCAGATGACTGAATGTTTAATGCGACAAAATAAACTTTATTCTGTTCAAACGAAAAATACGACAGCGTCACCCGTCTTTTCAAACTGCAGTTCGACTATGACCAGCACGGAACGCTCTTTATGAGTGGAACTATGCTTGGCCCATCAAAAGTTAATGGTTTCGGCAGAAGAGAAATTGACCTTAATGGGGCCTTCGACTTCTTGAAGGGGTCAGTTGCAGCTTCCCACCTGGCCATAATGCTCAGTGATTCCGACGGTGAGGTAATTTTTAAAAAAAAATCTTGTTAATATCTACCTAATAGCTACTCCGTTCTCGCAGTCAAAAATATATTTGTAAGAGTCATTCTGTGTGCTTTGCATAAATTTATACAGTCATGTAATGTAAGGACTTTTCTGGTGCTGCTTAAGAATGCAGGGACCTTAAAAGCGTATGTTAGTCTTGAAAACATAACACTCACCTCTCACTGTATACCAGAAACGTCATGCACGTGCAAGCATGCATAAATCTACAACGACCACTCGACTAAGCAAGTCAGTGAGCGAGAGAGTGCACTGGCAGAAAACCTGGAAGTAGATCTTTCTCTTTTTTTTTTTTTAAAAACTTTTCTTCACACCTTTAGACTGCACGCATTTAAGTACAATGAGTTTTCTGGCTTCATCAAAGATGTGTTTAATCGATGAGAAAAGTAGAAACCATCACCAGACATGAAGAAAGTACTCTTCGTTTTTTAAAAAGGGTAGCTGTACCGTGTGGGTTCACGTTCTCGTTGTTTTGTCCTTAGCCAATGCCTTTAGAAGGAGTAAATGTTGTGGAGCACAACTTTCATGAGGAATTCACCACAACTACAACAACGACAGCCAAACCGACGTCTATCGTAGTGCCCACTCTACCTCCGAAAACTATCTCCATGAAAGTCCCCACAGCGCCACCTACGACAGCCACCACCACCTCCACCACAAGAACCTCTACTAACACCAGGACAGCCACCTGTCCTCTGCCCACTCCTTGCACGTGCCCAACTGTCAGGAGCATCCCGCCCACAACGCCTTTGGTATCGTCATCTGTGCGGACATCTCGACTTACCTCTCCTTCCACACGCTTGGCAGCCACTACGCGGCTGACTTGTCCGCCACCTCCTCCTCCATGCAACTGTTCCCACCTCGTCCAATCAACTCCTTTCCCATCCCTACTACCAGCTGCCAACCGGTCAAGCCCTGCCCACCTTCTCCTCGCTGCACGTGCCCTGCGCCCACGCCCTGCCCTCCCAAGGAAATCGTCCCGTGCCCGCCGAGGTCGACTTCCTGCTCGTGCCCCACCTCCCGACCCCGTGTCTCCTGCCCAACAACAGCCATGGCTCTCCAGTGCACCCCTTGCTCGCCGTGTCCCACTGCGACAGGGTGTGCATGTCCATCATCCACCCTGCACGAGCATATCTCATCCGCCCGTCACCTCGTCATTTCCGACTCACCCGAGTGCGAGTCGGATTACAGCGCTGGTAAGTATTCGTGACCCTTTGTATAGGATCAGCCTCTTAGTCCTCTGCAGATCATGTGTTATTCCGTCTCATGTTCGAGTACAGGCTCAGTTCTTGTGTGTTGATATTCTGTTTTGTTCTTACATGAGTCGACGAAAACGCATAACTGCAAGCTCTCCTCCTCTGACTATTACAAAGTGAATGCTTGGGTGGTGCTGTTGTCTGTGGCGATGATAATGTTGACGACACTGAGATTATTTACTCAAGAGTTAACAAGGGGCATGAGGTGGAAAGGTTATCATTATGAACTGTTTAACTGAAGTATCACCTAAGTGACCAAATCTGTCTCTTCAGGGGCACTAGCTGGCGGAGTGGTGACAGCACTGGTGGTCGGCCTTCTGATTGGATTTGTGGCCACTCGTTTCTACCATGTTTTTCGAAAGCAGGACAAACCTCTCATCAGCAATATCATAGATAACGAAAACGTTTTATGAGTAATCTCTCACACGCTTTTCTTCACAATAATTTAAAAAAATATGTGAAATGCCTATGAAATGCAGGTCTTTTCTTGAATTAAATTATGTTGAAGTTGCATTAAATGCGAACTACAGAACACCCTCCTTGCTTGTTTTTGTGTCGTGTCTTAGCGTGAAGTATTGCATCTTGCTACTCTAGTCCTAGTGCTTCCACAGTCATAGGTCAATGGGAGAGTGCGCGCATGAGCGAAAGATTTAATTATACCTCTCGAACACTAAAACATCATGCACTCACCCAGAGCGAAATGACCATCAAAAACTAACAAAGTTCAAGATAAATGTTTACTAGATAACACGCATGTTTCAAAACAATAACCCAAAAGACTCACTTTCTCAAGAAATCATGACAGTTTTCTCATCACAGATTTCAATAAACAGCACATATAAAACAAAGGCGAATGCGGTTCTGAAAAAAAAAATACTGACTGCTTTGTGGGGTGATGGGGAAGAGGTCAAAGTTGAAATGATAAGTACTTCTATATGAATGTTGTGTCTGTCATAGACATGAGATGTATAGAAGAGGCATACTTTGTCTGAAGTACTCTTGCTCTTCAAAGCCGAGAGCTTAGCTTGTGATGCTACAATTCCTTGAAAAAAGTAAACAAAAAAGCGTATGGTATCTAGGGCCTTTGTATATTCTTGATATTTATCTGTTTAGGTTTAAAAGAAAGTACATTTTTCTAAAATCAATCATTCTGACAACATTAACATCCTACATAAAACAGCCCTTTTGAAGTTCCTTTTGTACTTCTGATCAGTCATTTTCAGTTTCAACAAAGTGCACAAGCCGAGCTCATATTGGCTGTATAATAAATGATAATGGCGAGTCGGTCTTTCTACTTCGTTCAGGGGAAGTAGCCAGTGCTACAGACGTTTAGAATCTTCCTGAACGACATACTCGTATGTAGTTTGACTTCGTAAGCCACAGGAGGTACCGTTTACGGCTGGCTGCATTTCCTCCATAGCCCAACCATTACTGTTAATTTCGTGGTCTTGGTTCCTCCCTTGTGGCTCTATGAAAAATCTACTGGCAGAATTGTTGGCGATCTCAGTCTACCATACTTTCGCTAAATTGACCAGGCTTGCTTCTTGACTCTCCGTCAAAGACCTAAGCTACCCACCCGTTTATATCGTTTGTTCTCCTGTTGTGAGTGAAGAAACTGGCCTGCTAGCTAAAGCCACAGAAGCAATGAAATGGCTTGCATCCATTTGTACAACATCTGAGACACGCCACGCCCAGACGCTGTCCTGGTCTTTACCTGTTCACTGGTGACATGCCATTGTCCTTTCGCACAAACGATTTGCCCTGTATTCGGTGACAAGTTCCGTGATGTCATCACTCTATGCAAAGTCACTGCTAAGAAGGTGGAAACACAGGAACTTCGTAAGCACCTGTTGGCACAAAATGAATGGAAAAATAATGTAAATGTTAATGATAAACGTATGAATGAGAAATGTTTTTAAGTTTAAAAGAGTTTGTGCGGAGATCGGTACATAAGGTCAAGAACACAGCAGCTGGTGAAGATGTCATCAAAAATAACAGATATGTAGTTGCGAATACATATGCGAATCGTCTTGTCGAATGCTGCACAAGCTTAACATTCTATAGCTTGCAAATAGAATGACTAAAATGGTTAAACACCTTCTTCCTGTTTTCGTTGCTCTGAGTCAGCTGTCCGGTTTGGCTGACCGGCTGTGTCGCTCAGGTCCATGTACTCGTGTTCTTCACCCGGGCAGGCCTCGACTTCGGACTTGCGTATGTTGGATCTGTTGAGTTGAAAGTGTTTTTTTTTTTAATCTTTGTCTTCCTAAAAAAAATTGTGACATCCTTACACTCGCTGTTCGACAACACAACAGCCATGAACGGGTTTTCACATCGTTAGATGTTGCATGGGAAGTTCGTTATTTTAAGTTCCAATACTCTAACTTCATCTTCAAGTTTCTGCTAAATACGTTATCGTAAGTTTCACTCATTACACTGGTTACAGTTGTTGCCAACAACATCATTGTAATGTCAACAAATTAAATAATTTTCCCGTTAGTTCCTGTTTCTGGTTTATCTAACCTAAACAATGCTTTGACACGTTTCAGATTTCTCAAAAATATATTCAAAAATCGTCCTAAATATTATCTGTAACTTTATTAAAAGATACACTAAACATAGGATTAAACTATTTGCTTAGATGTGCTTACGATACAAAAGATAGTCCTAGCACGTGATACTATTTATCTGTGTCTATGACATTGGACGTAGTCCTACTAACCGTCCCCGTAACACTAAAGTTCTGTTTACCTGCCCTTCTTCGTCGTATGAC
This sequence comes from Pomacea canaliculata, assembly GCF_003073045.1. Lineage (NCBI taxonomy): Eukaryota > Metazoa > Mollusca > Gastropoda > Architaenioglossa > Ampullariidae > Pomacea > Pomacea canaliculata. The sequence continues at coordinate 18,784,710 of NC_037592.1, read as the reverse complement.
AACGATGACGATAACGACGATCACAGCAACGGCGACGACAGAGCCGACTACTGCACCGATAATGACAGATAATATCGGCTTCTTCAGACTGTTTATCTTCGCCTGAGATCGAAAAATACAGACAAGCATACCAACACACGCACAGACACGCGCACACATACACGAAGACATATAATAACCACATCAACCTTTCTAAAAATAAAAAAAAATGGGCACTGAAGCCTCAGCTCTCATCTCTGACTTCAAAAGAAAAAGTCGAACATCAGGAGAGAAGTCCAAGACTGTTTATTCATAATGCATATACAATTGTACACACACACACCAAGCACACACACTACATCGCCAAAGTGACGGGTGGAAGGAGGCCCCCGCCATTCGCTGTAGCAGACAGGCTGACAATTCCATCATGCCTGCGTCAACGGTTTGATCCTGTCAATCCTTCTTTTACATTGAACCCATCAGACGGCAGCACTCGGCGAACCTGCAGCGAGAGTTTATTTGAGAAACGTAAGCTTATGTTGTAGGAACCTATCGTTGTCATCGTCGTTGTAAACGTTGCCAATCGTCTGTCAAGGGTTACAATATATATTAAGCGAAGTGCTCAGCAGCTGCGCCACCTGTAGTGAGCTAACTGTTCCTGGCAGATTTATTGCCTCAAGTCGTATGATAAATTTTCTTCCCAAAACCCAGACTAAGGATTTTATGTTTACAATGTCATAAAAACTGAGGACGAGGACGTATACTCAAACACGATCTTGAAATCTTATTCCCTTATCTCGACTCACTTTTCATGTTTGAAGGGTGAGGCTAAATTCAGATCGACAACTTTTGGATAAACCGTATGTCCTACTTCAGTAACAGATACCTCACATCTAGCTCAACACAACTTGAGACACGGTTACAGACATGTAAATATTTTAAATGCTATACGCAATTTCTCAGCCCCGGGTAGGTTTGCTCTGCAGTGTGTGCGATGTTGGATATTTCTATAGACCTAGACTGTGCCATGCCAAAGCCGTTACTGTATGTCTGTTCACAGCCATTGTATGTAAAACCAACCTAGCCGACCACCTCGTGCGTCACCTAGCTGTAATTATTCACTTCCTCTTTCCACGCTAAGGGTGGGTTTGGGGGCTTGTCCTGCCACTTTATACTGAAGTGCAGCAGAGCACATTACTAATACGACATGCGTGTACCAGCGCAACACGCACACAACGCAGTAACACAATGAGTGCTCTTGTGATCCTTGAACACAGAGGCCGGGTCATACATTAGACTGACTACACAAGCCAAGTCTGAACAAGGAACTAAATACTGGCTGATCCTACACCCAAGACACTTATCTGTGCATACATACAGCAGCGCAGTGTGGGTTTCTCTAGGCATGTCCAAGTGGTTTTAGTTCACGGCTAATTCCACTATATTACTGAAATTGTGATTCCATGTCTTTGAAGGCTTTTGTACTGTCCCTATGAGAGAGAGATATGCTTGTGTGTGTGTGTTCTTCAATGCTGTATGTAAGCATAACGCATCATGAGTACTTAAAAAAAAAAACAGATTAGGGAGGACAGGATCGGAGATGAAAGAGAAGGGAGAAGACTACAAGCCGAAGAAGAGTGCAAGATGGCGAGATGATACAGAACATGTGGAGTGAAACTTTCACAAGGAAAAATTGTCGTCTCTATAACTTCTGTACTGAAGCAAGTTTCAAAACTCAGTAATGATTGTGGGATGGATAATTTTGTTCCTGTTTCTAAATCTGGGCTTGAGTGGCGAGTTCGTCTGCATCTCCCATTCAAAAAAAATAGGATAAGCTGACATTTTGAAATTTGTCTGAGATGACGATACAAACTCAATGTAGTCCAGTCTTTTCCACTTATCAACTTACATACATTTTGAACCCTTTCAAGCCGAAGAACATGTTCATGTTCAAAACAAATACAACAAACGATAAAAGTGTAGTTGTGTACATAAATACAACTCCTAAAGGTGACAGTGGAATGTAAGAAAAGATCCGTTACATAACCTACGACTCACCAGACGACTCGGCTTCTGTCAGTGTCAGTGGCGGGGGGGGATGTCTGGCACGAGGAAGGTCTTGTCACCAACTGCCAGTGCCAACGCGTCGCCAGGAATGAGCTGTCCAGTGACGGGGCGTGCTTTTTACTCAAGCCGTGTCAGTAGCTTGACGATGATTGGCTGATTCCTTTCGTGACGTCACCGCTGATAGCCCGCCCCCTGCTCGTGCAGACATCTTTGTAAGGAATACAAACATCGCACTGTCACTGTCAGTCTAGGTTTAACTTCCTTGTACAGACAGTGCAGACTTCAAGCGTAGTTTAAGCTTTGGTTTCACTTCCTTGTGGCGAGAATGCAGATACAATTTAAATGCGAAATATTCGACAAAATAAGATTGTCATAATGATCTCTTAAAATATAATCTTGTTCTGTCAATATCTATTCATCTGTGCGTGAGAGAGAGAGAGAAATGATCAGCTTGGTGATGTTTCTTGTGATAAATGCTTTATTTGTTTTACTTGCTGCTTTTTTCTACCTGTATAAATAATTTGAATTACCCAATCAACTATGGACAGAGACTCAATAAAAACACAGGCATAAAGCCTTTATATTTAGGTATTCTGTTGTAAATTAGAGTCACATTCCCAGTATTGAAGGAACCAGTCAAAAGAGAAATATTTAGTTACAGGATTTGCGGCTGCACACAACTGAACTCGAGGCCGAGGTTCAGACGGATGGCTCACAGAATCATGCATCGTCGCCAACCGGAAGCTGAAACGGTTTGACCTTGAAGGGTTTGCCCGCTCAGTCATAATCATTATCTTCTCGGAATCCGCTTAGTGATATACCATAAGACTTCATAGTTATTATAGTTGTTATCTCTTACTTACACACTTTTTCCCGAATAATTGTGGTCTGTCTAGAAGAGGATATGGGTTCGGACGTGTATGTCTATACTTATTATTACTTCGCCTGGGTTTTTACGCAAACGTCTGCCGCACACCAGACTATTTACATATTTTTATTTCCTTCATTCCTTGTCACTTACTTTCAGGTCACTACCCTAAGCGTTTTCAGATCATGAGTCTGACCAAGACAGGCATGCAATGTTCTTCTGGTCATAACCTCCCACACCCAAAGGGTGGTTTGTTTTACAATTGATGTCACCAACCTTTGAAGTATCATCTTTTAGTCTGTAATATATAGCTACGTGTATATCTCGACTATATGCATCAGTTAACTCGGAAAATAACATGTTATTTTTAGAAGCATTGTTCAACCGTTGATTGCTTCCGGTATTGAGTGTGTGAAAAACAATTCTATTTAATTATACTGCAAACTGTATTATTCATCGACTTCAGAGTGTTTTCCTTCCAGTAATAGAACTTTGACCCTAGTCTATTGAAATCAAATGGCAGCAGATGTGTGACCCGATGTATTAAAAGCGTTTCCATAGGCGTAAATGCTTGCGTTTAAATGTGACTTCAGATTCACAGATTTTATTTGTCACACAAGCTGCAGCCACACAACAACAAAGACGACGACGAAGACAGCGACGACGACGACGATGATGATGAAAGATGAAGCGGTTTATTTATATGGGCATAATCACTCTCACGAAGGAGAAGAAGACATGGACACAATATACAGGTCGAAAGAAAAACAAACATCTAGACAAACTTAAAGACACAAAGAGGAAGCAGGAAGCAAAGAGTAAGGTTGGAGAGTTTAATAAATATGCAGAAAAAGACGAGAGGCAGACTAGTCAATTGACTATTATAACAACTTTTGACAACTAGGTTGATGAGTGTAACAAGGGATTCTCATGCAACAGATGTGTTTTTAGTGCACATATAAAGAATTTGATAGAAGGTAGATGTCACATATTAGGAGACAAAATTCCACTATTTTGCAGCACAGTAACTAAAACTCTGGGAACCATATGTGGTTGTTCTGGTGACAGGGATAGTAAGCATGTATAATCACCAGACGAAGAGCCGAGTAGTCTAGCTAGGATGTAGGGGAAGAGAAATTTAGAAAAAATAGTCTAGGCAGGAGCCTTCAAACAAAAACTAAAACACAGCACAGACAGTTTGCTCTGAATGCGAAAACGGATGGATTGTCAGTGTGGACAACGAAGTGAAAAGAGTAACATGGCTTCGTTTCTGTACTTTCTTGAGTTTATGAAGAAGGTATGCGGGGCAACCGGCAAGGAAGGAGTTACAAGAGTAAAAATACACAGTATTGTTTTGAAATATTTAAATCCTAGATATTTATGTAAAGTGAAGATGAAATGTACGGGGCATGGTGCTGTCTAGAAACGGATTCTTTCACCTGAGCTCTACGGTACTGAAGCTACATTTTGTATTTTTTTTAAAGCTGTTGTCCTCCAACAATGAACATTTTGGAAAAGTTGCTTATACTTTCTATTAGGGAAACCGATTTCGTATGACTTGTGATAATTTAATGATATCTGCCATGTCTGAAGTTATAGATGTGTGCGTGTGTGTGCATTTTCATTTGTACTATATGTGCAAGCTTATTTGTGTGTGTGCATATATATATCTATCGGTTCATATGCGTATTTGTTTTTTGAATGTATTTGTTTTAAAGCAGTGGAAGACACGTAACTACTTGCAATAGCTATAAATGAATGCTAATCGAATGTAATCATTATTAATAAAAAAGTGAAAAAGTAGACTTCTCGATATATTTTCTACAAGTGTCCGTTCGTTTTCTGGCATCTACGAAGATGATGCAAGTCTCCAGCTAGACAGTCGCCAGAAAAAAGAGGAAGGAGCATAAGAAAGTTCTGAGATCACTTCCTCAGGGAAACGCCTTGATGAAGCCCAGCACAGGCCACAACTGGCCAGACTTCCTCCTTTCTTCCTGAAGACAGTCGCATGCGGATGCTAAGATTAAAATGTCGGTTAAGAGTCAAGTCTATTAGGAACTATTCCTCCTTGTGTGAGCAAATGCAGTCACTTCTTATATCCTCACAAACCTTAACAATCTGTTAAGGTGAGGTGTTTAATTTTTTAACTTCGGTGATGTGCTTATACACCTGAGGTCGGCGTCTAGCTGTACTACATGTTAACCATGTTCAACAATAATACTATTCTTTGCGAATATATCGATAAAAAAGGAAAAGATGATAGAATTGTATGTTCCACCCTGGTTTAACATTCTAGAACAGAAGAAAGAATCTGTAACACCACAACCTACCTGCTGGGACCAGACTATATTCAGTCCTGTAGCGGGGTAGCCACCCCTAACACCGTCCCCAAGTAGTGGATAGGAGAATGGCCTCCAGATATGGAGGTTAGATGCGAAGTAACCGTGGTTCTGCCTGGAAGAATACGCAGTCCTACACCAACTGACAGGGGTGGTTCAGGTGGCACTACTACCTCACGGTAAGAAATACTCCATGTGTCCACTGACAATGTCTAGGTCCACCAGGCGATAAAGAGGAGCGTGATCAACTTTGGCCTTCGGAACCCTTGCAAAACAATCCCCTTTTGCTCACAGTCCTGTCTGTCCTACAAACTGTCAACGATAGCTGGCTACCTAAGCTGACAGCAGCACTAAACGAAATATCTGTTTTCTTAAAACGGTTCTGCAGTGGATACTCTCACACAGTAGTATGGAAGCCTTATTTAATGGTGTTGTGGAATGAGCAGGCTGACAGAATGGCGAAATTAGGAGCCGAAGCCAGGCAGAATGAAAACAATGTCAGCCTAGCAGAGATGAAGGGGGGGGGGGAATTGGTGAGGCTAATATTACGGCAAGCAGCCAAAGCCAGGCAGAAATGAAGCCAACAATTGTGACAGGCGCAGCTAGCAGAGATGAAGACCATCATCAACACTTTGTGCAGACTGTTAATTCTCGAGAACTAGGATCCAAGTGTGACACAACAAAAAAAAACAAAAGAGGCGAACGAGTACAACCTACCCAATCTACTCTGACTTTTTCACGAAAGCCATTATACATACTCTATAAAGCCTTTGACACTTTGCTAGTCAGAAGTTCCCACAACTTATTCCATGCAATAGAATAAAATGCTTCTCAAATACACAAATAATCCATAAAGCTTTTCATGATACAGTAGTTATATTTTTACTCATAGCTGAGAGAGTATATGTGATTTATTGTACTTTAGATTCTTAAAAGTAACCTTTACATTCTATAAAACCGGATTATCTTTACAAACGGACTGAAACTTAAAGAGAGGGAGAGAGTGCCAACACAGAAACGAAATGAAATTTTCTGTATATCGGCACAACATGTCCTAAGATAACTTAAGAATTACTAGCGTCAAGTATATAGACATATACATGTCGTTATGCACGTACTGAGTATGGTTATTTTAGATGAGGAATAGTACATACTATAATATTGCTATATAAGGAAGTTATAAGGATTGCTCACAAGGATATCCCTTGTCCGATCAGTTTATGCTGAGTGCATTAGTCCTTTGCAATGAGAGTGCCAAAAATTGATTGTCATGGCAACCATGACCCGTTCAATGTATCTTAACAATACTGACACAAGTTAGAAGGGGCTTTTTACTCTATGACAGTCTCACACATCGGAGAACAATGGTTGAGCACCAATTTTCACTACAAAACATGTTTCCTGATGTCGAAGAGAATGGCTTGGTGGACCTCACTCCATCCTAACACTAACCTCTTCCCACGCTCGCTGGGCGGCCCTGGCAACTGGGAAGTACGCGCAACACTAACGGGAACGTTGTTAGTCATTCGCTGTCGGTTAGAGGGTGCTCACTGTAAGCTGTAAGCTTCTGACAGAGATACAGTATACATCAACCGAGCAATTGTACTAATGAAGCTAAGGCTAATGTCAAAGTCAGTTGGCAGTATATGTGCAGACCTGCCAAAGCATCTCTTCCCATATTATTCGTAGTCGACTTTGAAAATGTTGCCATCATTGCATAATTTTTGCGGTCCGGTACAACAGTGATAACATCATAACAAGTCGCACCCTCAGCCTTCCAAGTCTGCGCAACCCCTTCTCACACATGGTGGAAAATAGAAGGAAGAAGTCTACTACTTCATAGACCAGCCTAATGACATAATTTCGTAATCCGAAACTAGTGAGCAGTTACAAAACACTGATAACCCTTCACAATGTTAGTAGAATGATTTTATCGTGCATTGTGTGGATACGAGGAAGATCATTGTGTGATATGAATTAATGGATTAGAGTGAGACAACAGAGTTAACCAAACTAACCAAAGTTAGAAAAATCTGACAAAGGGCGTTGTCTGCAGAAGATGTTGATAACTGGGAAGGTTTAATAAGGGCATGCAGACTACAAGTTAACAGCTCATAAATTAAAACGAGGAAATAGCGGGCATAAGGAGGAAGCTCAACACCACTTGAAATATGTATTGAAAACCCTTCAAACTACCATATGGAAGAGGAATTAATTCCAGTATCTGATGAATAGAGCCCAATCCTCACAATGTTTGATCACAGATCATCCTTTTAAAGCCTGCGATCTACAGAACAGCTCGGAAGCGCCATGACTCTTCTTTCCTGTCTGTCTTTCAAAATCCCATCTCATATTATTATCATTATTTATCTATTTCGTCAGCATCTCTCTCTCTCTCTCTCTCTCTCTCTCTCTCACACACACACACATATTTTCTTCTGATATGTTCAGATAGTTTAGGTTTGTTTTGCTGCTGCAGGAAATAAACTTTGTCATACATCTTCACGAAATTTCAGTCAGTAATTCAGTCGCCAAAGTAGTATTTCCCGAAACTACTTTCTACGGTGATAATATCAGATTTTGTAAGAGGATGTCGTAAGTTATTGCCTCAAAATAACGACAGAATGCATTTATATATTTAGTAGATCAGGAGGATAAGAAGGCGGACTTAGAGGGGAAAAAAGTGAGCGGAGAGTGAGTGAAAGAGAGTAGAGAGACTGAAAGACTGAGGTGTAGATGATCTACAGGTAGAAGCGAGTGATAGCTGAATAGTCAGAGTTCACATTCAGTCTTTGGAAGCAAAAACATTAATGAAGACAAAGACATTTGACGTTGAGTTGATCGAGGTTATGATTCAGTGACACATGGAACTCTACAGACCTGGTAGTACACACTCCAGAAACCATCTCCTTGGTGGCCAAAAGGTATTCTACAAATGCACTTCACAGGTAGCATTTGCAACGCACGTTCTTGCGTTGGACATGCATGGCTCAGAGTCTGAAGCAACATATTTAGGAAGAAGGATGTTAAGCTAACATATCATCGTTACGAAAAATGTAGTAATACATCATCTTTCTTTCCAAACATAACCCCTGCCTCTGCTGCAGTTGTCGAGCACTGTGTCCATCACTTAGCCGTTTCGTGCATCTAAAACGTAAAGTCATTTAGTGAAACAAGTGCAAAATATGTCATATTTAAGTCACGAAAAAATATATATGCCTAGTTTCTGTAAAATGTTCTACAAATTATTTCAATCGAAACTGAGAACCAGGTTTCTGGTGGTGGGGATATTGATAATCATCGACTTCTTATAACTTCTCACCTCTCGACGTGGTGAGCGCCAATGCTTTCAGGAGACACACTTGAGGTCAGAAGAAGCATGTGACTCAAGCTGGCGACTTTTCTCCCGCAGTCTAGTGGTGAATGTCATCACAGACTTAATGCCATTTGAAAGAAAGGGACAGGAAGATAGCTCTCTTACCTGCATGTAGCTTCAGCTCTAGTGGGAATGTGAAGTACAAGGGTAATCAGAAGACACACAAAAGGATGTCTAAGTGGACCCCTTGACTCGTATTCTTGTTCAGGCTTTCGAGTGCATATTGTAGTCAGTCCATTCTTCCTGGCTTTGAATTGCTGAGGTTTGTTAACCTGAGAGATTCATCGATAGATTGCTGGTAATAAATCCATTAATGACATTCTATGCCACATAGAAAATGACAACAAAACCAAAGAAATCAACTTTACACACCAACTGCTGTCTTGCACCAGACAAAAAACAAGGCCATGCCTTCACGAGGTTAGACATGTTCAGTCTTTGTTTACTTCAGCAGGCAAGATGTTAACTACGATCGACCTGCTGTTACGCAAAAACTTTAGAAAATCGGCAAACTTAAGAAATATTTCTTGCACCGAAATATATCCACAATCATCCTCTTCTGGATTTCCAAGCGTCTATTACCATAAAAAAAAATGTGAAAAACGTTTTTTCCGTAACACTAGGGTCCGATGGCACGGTAGTTAGCGCTTGTCACCAATAGTGTGGGGATTGGCTGTCCTGTGATTCAGATCTCGTCTCGGATATGTTGTTATTTTTCTGCATGTGGCATCTGTTTACATAGTTGGCTCACACATCAATTTCCACCTATACTCCTCAACATCGTCCATAACTCAGGCACATAGCGGAATGAACAAAGTAGCAATATTGCCGCTGCTTTAGTTAGTGTTATCTCACTTCACCTATCCAACTTTCTGGAGGGATGTTTGCGTCGGTGCTGTAGGACAGTGAGGTAAGCGGCACACATAGTTTCAACTCTGATAATTTACATCTTGGCTATAGTATTGTGAAGTCTTGTCATTTGTTCTTATTTCCATAAAAAGTTTATTTATGGAGAATATTTACTATACTTCAAAGCTACACACTTCCTCGAGAGCCCCGTTCCCTCATTTTCAGCTGGATCGAAACTTAATCTCAAACTTTCCTGTGCTGGATGGCTCTGTCGGCTTCTTCATCACAGCCTCTCACCTGGTAATTTAGCAGGTAGCAATGCACAAGAGGCACATAATAATGCTACAGATTCACTTAAAATAACTTACTGTATGAGGGACTAAGGTGCAATTTAAAAGGAAGAAAAACTTTGTGCTCTAACCAATTTTATACTTAAATAAAATAATATATACTATTTCTTTGTGAAAACATTGAACTAGTTATTTTATAGTACATCTATACTTCAGGCAGTAAGGCAAAATGTTATGAAGTATGTTTGACTCATTGACTTCAACAGCATTATGTCCTCAAATATACTCAAGATTCCAAGTCTGAATTGATTTTGTATCCATTTTATACTGACTAACATCTAAATTTCCATTTAGTTGACAATGCATGTAGCACAATTTTAAAAGTAAAAGTACCATTTTGTGCTTTCAGTGTTTATAAAGCAGTAGGTGTTAGTATGCAAACGCACACACATTCATTTTCAGCCCTAGACAGACATGGTCTACTCAGGCTTCTTAGTCAATGAAATATAAAGTTTGAAACACCAAAATTCTTTTTCCTCACAGCAAGTTATTTCATCTCTGCACCCACAGGTCAAGCAAATTAATCTTCATTCTTTAGCTATCTTCTGCTTAATTCATCCACCTACAGTTAAAGGCTGTTTTGGTATTGAGGGTAAAACAAAAAGGCATCATAAATAGAAATTCCCCATTTCTAGACCTCAAACATACCTAGCATAACCAAAGTATGGATGCCAATGATTAGTTAACGGAAATTGCTGCATTTGTAAATCCTTTAGCTCACCATTTATCCACACAATATCACTCATAAAAATGGATTACTAACACACACATACAAAAAGTACCATCTGAGTATTTTAGAATAATTATTTCAATATACAAAATCTGTATTCAAAACTTCTTTAATGCCAGAAAAGTGACTGTAAAGGGTCTGCCAAATTTGATATTAATTCCATAAACAGAAGAATATACATATTTCTCATCAACGTTACACTAATCTTTCAGACAAAGCAATCTTTCAATGCTGTCAAAATTGAAGATGACAGACAGGATATTAAACATTAAACATCACACTAAGTGGAGGAGATTTTGATTGATCAAGCCAGGTTTACATATCCTGACAAGCATTTAAAAATGTTATGGAATAGCTATTTTAGGAGCATTTCAAAGAAACTAGCATTTTAAATAAGTATACAGAGATGTAGATTAGTGAAGTCCCTCATCTGTTGGTACAAAGTACACAATTGATCCTTAGCCTTTACTGCTACAGAAGCCTGTAAAAGTGGGCAACTGGTTCTCTGTCTTTTACTGCTACAGAAGTCTGGAAAAATCTGTATGTTCATCAAACAGTCATCGTGGAAAAGGGTTTGTTCTGTTTTTCCTCATTACAAACTCTATTTTTCTTTGCATTTCTGAGTTGTAAATTCTTCTGCAGCGCTCGTAGCTGACACGTCGACGCTGCTGGCAAGGTTTTTCATACCGTTCTTTTCTTTTCACATCTGTGAAAAAATTTTCACTTCGAAGGATCCTGCAAAAAAAAAACAAAAAACACAGCAGCTATATAATGACATCAAACAAAAACTGATGTAACACTCAAAACTCTAGTAAATAAAAAGTTTAAAAGAATAAGGAATATTTTAAATTTTGATAAACCTCTTATTATCTATATTCATGTATATAGCTCTTCAAGAAGAACGGCTAGTGACTCTTATCATTTGATAAATGGTACTCTGTTACACTGGTTTTAAATAGTAATGTTTTCATGGTCTTTAGATCTTGATCTACATCATGATTTTCTACATCGTTGGGACTAGCTGAATAGACACTAGTAGTAACAAGAACAAGTTTGTTTGCAGCCGACTTGATGAAGATAAAGCTTCATTAAAAGTTGTAATCACTGTACTATCAACTTTTTCAAAACTCTTAGACTTTAAGGACGTGTGCCAAAAAATTTACAATCAGTTGAAATCTTTAGTTATCTTTTGACAAGCATGAAATATATCAAAATTAGAACAGTATTTAGGAATAATACCTAACAATTTTTATTGAAAACGAGTATCAGTCGTTTCCCGTTAACATCGCATGGCAGTATAAATATGAGAATGTACAGATTGACACGCTTGAGACTGGGAGAGTAAAAAAAAATAAATAAAATAATATGTAGATAGTTTAATTTCATGCATTTGAAGTAAATGGTACATTTTTACTTAAAACTTGCCTGTCGAGAACTCTGTAGGCAGGTTCAATGTCATTGTTGCGTACAAGGACAGTCTTCGCCAAAAACCTTAAATGATTCCGCGACATTTTCAATTGAGTAAAAACCTTAACTTGATTTTTCTAAAAATATTTTTTCCTCCATCCCTTAATATTTTTTTCTGAGGTTTGACTACAAAGGTACATAATTTTGTGAATAAATAAAAATCATAAGAGTAATTTTCAGCAATGTTTTAGTTTTAGTTATTACAATAACATGTTTAGGTTGGTAACATTTTTGTATGTGACGACTTCCGGTTACACTCAAAGCGTGTATAAGCGTGGATTTGGTCAGATTCCTATTTTTCTTTTATTGATACGTCCTTATTAAAGTCCTGCAAGAAAGTTTTGGTTAAAGCGCAACATATGTTTAAGTTTCACAAATTTTAGTAGGTTAGACAAAGATATTTGTTTAGTTGCAGCCCTATGCTCCACTGGGGGTGAAAAGGGATCGTAATAAGAAGAATGTCACTTTTGCTAGTCTGGAAATTCTTTGCTTAGAGATTTCCGACAACATCTATTTAATTTAGAGACAGGACAATTTAGAATGACATAATTTCTTAAGGATGTTATCGAAATCCTTGACATAAATGATCACTTTGGCTAATAACATTGCAGTTATGCAAAATGTTAATACTGTAAACGAAAAAAAAAAAGGAAAATGAGCAATCACCCCAAGGTGTTTTTCATAATCACACGTACACACATGCAGATATCTTGAGACACCCTATGTTTTGCACTTTTTTGGCTTACTTTCAGGTCTGCAAGTAAAAGCTACTGTTTGAACAATAAACAGAAAGAAGATTCACCATGTTTGGAAGTGGGCCAAGACCAGGAGGTGAGAAAAGAAAAGATGCTTGACTGTCAAATAGAACTCTGTTGATACTATATTGTCTAGGGGAAGCGAATAGCCAAGTGTGCATCTGAACTGAGAGGTGTGCTGGTTCGATACCCAAGTAGTACAGCAAACTTAGTTGATTGAGCTGTAGGAACTAGGTACCTGACTCTAAAGAGGGTAGGGGAAGGTAAGGCAGTGAGGGAGAGGAGATAGGCACTGCCCTCTTTTAAAGCTGGCCCGAATAAAGTGAGGTCTCTAACACCTTGCTTCCTTAATGACTTGAACAGGTCTTTACCTTTTACTTTATTGTCCACATAGTCTAGTAGCACCACTGTCTAGTATCTGACCACCATATATTTTTTTTATTAGATCTTATTTACAGTAAACAATAAGCATCATACCATTTCCATAAAAATTATTTTGCATTTATTAAACACTTATTTGTTTGCTAGGAGATGTAAGTAAAAAAAAATCACGATGTGTTTTAATTAAATTTTTATATTTGAGTTCTCAGTTGTATTTGTGATAAGTGGTAATGTTTGCCATAATCTTTGCCTGCTTTCTTTAGATCAGAAAATTTTTAACACAATATTATTTATGATTCCCATTTTTCCAATGCTGCGAACAGTTGAATTAATGTTGAAAGCTATGAAATCTATTTGAGTTAAGTGCATTTGTTTGCCTTAATTGTAGTTTGTGCTTACCCTTTACCTCCAAGAGGCTCTTATGAAAAATGGTGAATCTTTATGCTTTCCCATAAACAGGTAAAGGATAAACTGTATGTAATGTCTAAACTCTTTGTGACTGATTTAGATTTGATTGAGAAGTAGAATTTAAGTATTATTTGATATGGATTTAGGATTCACATTTGGTCAACAACCATCTGGTGGTTTCACTTTTGGTGCTTCGACAACAACTTCTGGTTCCACACTGGGAGGCTCCACATTTGGAACAACAGCAGCAAGCAATGATGCAGCAGCTGGAGGGGCAGCATCACAAACCACCGGAGGTGGCTTTACCTTTGGATCAATAGCCTCCTCGGCTTCTGCACCGGCTGGTGGCTTCTCATTTGGGGGGCAGGCAGCTGGCAACACTGCTCAACCTGCAGCCTCTGGTGGCTTTTCTTTTGGTGCACAGGCAACTGGCAACACTGCTCAACCTGCAGCCTCTGGTGGCTTTTCTTTTGGTGCACAGGCAACTGGCAACACTGCTCAACCTGCAGCCTCTGGTGGCTTTTCTTTTGGTGCACAGGCAACTGGCAACACTGCTCAACCTGCAGCCTCTGGTGGCTTTTCTTTTGGTGCACAGGCAGCTGGCAATGTGGCTCAGCCTGCAGCAACTGGCGGCTTCACCTTTGGTACACAAGCAGCTGGCAATGCAGCTCAGCCTGCAGCAACTGGCGGCTTCACCTTTGGCACACAGACAGCTGGCAATGCAGCTCAGCCTGCAGCAACTGGCGGCTTCACCTTTGGCACACAGACAGCTGGCAATGCGGCTCAGCCTGCCCCAACTGGTGGCTTTTCTGCTGGTGGCTTCCCATTTGTTACAACATCCACTACTACATCAACTACCAGTTCTGGTGCTGCTGCAGGCTCTGGAGGACTTACATTTGGCGCACCATCTTCACAGCCTGCAGCAAACAGCTTTAACTTTGCAAAACCAACCACGCAACCATCTTTCTCTTTTGGTGAGTTTATAACACGAAGGATCAAAATCATAATAATATTACCACTGTACTCTTTTCTGTGACTAATCAATAAACCCCTAACAGTTTTAGCTGTAAGCATGAAACCCACAGTAATTTTAACTGAAGATCTAACAAACCACTTGTAACTTATTTTCATTGAAGGAAAATGCTGGCCTTTTAGTAATTTGGAAGGTTTGAAAAACGGACTTCTTCTAGGTTATGGAAATTTATGTAACTTGTGGCATATTATAGTTTACAAAACCTAGCTAGATGTGCAAAATCATTAGGATCTGCTGTGTTTTTATTAGCAAGTACAGCTGTCCCAACAGCAGCAACAGGAGCATATTCTTTTGGAAGTGGACAGCTGTCTACTGCAACTACAACCACAGCATCTGGATTTTCTCTTACAAAATCTGCAACAGGTAGGCATGTGCATCATATTGGTGCTTTTTCATAATCTTGTCATCCACTTTATCTAGATAAGGTAACAGCTGGCATTAGGATTGTCATAGCTCTTGTCTTGGTGCACATTTGTTTGTAAACTTTCTCTGTTGCGCCATCCTTTGGGCACCTCACCCTTCTGTTTAAATATCAGACAGATGGTTTCTTGTACTTACATCTCAGTCCAATAAAAAAAAAAATAATGCTGTGCTATCATTTAATTTTTGATTCTTTGTTATCAAGTTAGTTTAACATTTGTTACATTGATTTATTCAAACAGCAACTCCAGCTACAACAACATCATCCTTAGCATCACTCTTAGGAGCATCAACAGTCCAGCAGGCAACTCTTGGTAGGTCATAAATGCATGGATCTAGCATTGATATGCAACCTGCCACCATGAAATGAGTTGTAGGTCATGCAGAACAGTTTCATAGTAAAGACCCAGAAAGGTGATTTAGGGTCAACCTTGTGCAGTTTTACTTTCTTTATGCATGAATTTCTTAGTTATTAAACTAACATGAAAATACACTGTTAAAATGAAAGAAGTGATCTTAAAATAAATTTTAATCGAGGTACCCAATGACGATCCAGATTTCTGCTGGAAAACGTTGAAATTCCATTGTTGTTTCAGTACCATTTCTCTGTCAAAACCTCATCGTATTATACCTTGCCAGAGAGTTTGAAATCTGTATTTCTAGTCTCTTTGATGACTGATTCAAATATATACCAATTAGAAGATTTGTCTACAGAGGTTTCCGAGTAAACAAATCTGGTCATTAATCTCTACACTATCTCATTGGAAAATTAGACACTGAACTGTCCTTGATAGCGAAAGGAAAGGCGCTGAGTGATAGGTTGATAAAACTCCTGCTAGGTTTTGTTCACACTTTCAAAATGCTATGTGAAGCAAAAACATAGTAAAGAACTTATGAAAAATGAAGCATTATTAGCTTTACTGAATTCCAATCTATCTAACACTTCTGCATTCCAAAAATTAGATTTCGGAAGATTAATTACAGAGCGTTCTGGGAAAGAGGATAATTTAACGAGTGATGATTTATCATTGTGTGAGGAACAGGCTTCAGAGGATCAGACTGACAGAATCTGATACACTACTTGTTCAGATTCATCTTTTGAGCAGAGAATATATGGAAACTAACATATATAACGGTGTACCAGCTATGCTGCACTGGGAGTCCATTTTCCTTCTCAACATTACCATTTGTGACAGTGCAGTGTATGGATTGTCATTTTCTATTGTACACTCTGCGAGGTTATTGGAAATAGAGACTGCCATAAGACAAGAGCAAAGTCCGGTGTCTAATCAATTTACAGACAAGAACAAGACCACAAACTCTGGTGGGATATGGATTTTGGTGATAGACGTTAGCTGGTACCCAACAAGTGATTGTGGACTGTACATTTGAAGCCTCATTAAAGTAGTTGCTGCAATAGTCCATACTGGCAGTAGAGATTTTGCATTATATGAGACATGATCATACTTTTTGTTACTTTAAATGATGTAGCTGACTGTATTTTATTATCATGCAAGATTTGAACAATTAGAAGTACCCTATGTTAAGGATAAACTTAGTGAAGTTGCTGAAAATCTTTGAACCCGCTTTTCTCAAAATGGCGCCACCATACTTGCACATTTCAAACCTTTATAACTCAATTTTAGAACTAGGAGAACAACTCTGGTATCAAAAGAAAGGTCAAAACTTGTACATTTTAAAAATATGCAATTTGCTTAATCTCAAATTTTTGGCTGATGACTCATTCTGTGGTAGTGGGTCACATATTTCCTTATTAGCTTGTGTGTAAGTGTGAGTTGCAGGTCACATATTTCCTTGTCTCTGTGTGTGTGTGTGAGGAGAGGGAATGAAAGGGGTGTGTGAGAGAGTTTCAAAAAACAACTGAACAGTGCAAGAAAGTGACATTTTGTCACCCACAGAAAGTGATTTCTCAACAGAAATCTTTAAGAGTTCACACTGGGTGCTTTGCTTTAGAAACTAACATAATGGGCTATAACCTTGATGTTGCTTTTTGTTTGTCAGTTGGTGAGTTCCTCTTCTGTCAATCAGGAACATCCACAGCTCAGCCTGGCTCCACAAGTCTCACTGTTGCCACCTCTGCTGCTTCCTCTACCTCCCAGCCATTCAGTTTTGGTCTCCCAACCACAACCACACCTTCAACATCTGCCACCACTAGTGTTTCTTTTGGATCAAGTGGCTTGAAGCTGGGAACAACGGCCACAACGACAACAATTACACCAAGCACTGGATTCTCATTCGGAACATCGCTGGCTACTTCATCAACCCCTGTACTGACTCTTAGGTATGAGCATCAGAAATAAATATAAATATATTTGCACCCCAGAGTCAGAAATAGTGTTTTATTTGTCAGCTATCCTTGGCATCTTTATTGTTTTCTATGCACATTGTTTTCCATGTGTTGCCATACAACAGTAAATCTCAATTGAAGTTAAAGGGCTGCCAAAAGTCAGTTTCTGCCAATAATTACATTGTATTTCAGTGAGAAAGTTTTGTTTTTAATTTCTGAAGCATCTTTGAAATTTAAACACTTCAAATTGAAGTAATCATATCAGTGTAAAATAAAAATATAATAAACTTTGATCACGGAAGGTGCTAAGTGGCTAGCTGTACATAAGAATGAAATTTATGTTGAGAAAAAAACAGTAGCATTCAGTTATTTATGACCTTGAATACTGCAGTTTAATTTTTGAACTGCCAATTTTAGTGAATATGGTTATATGTATTGTAGTGTTCTCTTGTCTTTCTGGGGAGGGAAGAATTAGGTGTTAACTTCTGAACTATGTAACACAAATGGTTTCATTTTATAATATTACTGGCGCGGGGCTTATACGTCAGTAGAAGTGAGGTTTTCCATGAGATTTTTTTTTCTTTTCTATATTGACAGTTTGCATTGTTTGTAAATTACAGCACCTCAACTACTTCAGCAGCTGCAACAGTGTCTGCCACGGAGGTTAAAACTGGTGGACGGCAGATGAACTACAAACAGTTGGAAGAGGAGACCAACAAGTGGATGGCAGAACTGGAAGAGGAAGAGCGCAGTTTTCTGCTTCAAGCTACTCAGGTTAATGCTTGGGATCGTCTGGTTATTGAAAATGGGGATAAGGTAAGTAAAATGATTGGATGTTTTGGTCTTTAGATACAGTATCCACAGATGATTCAAGACCTATTATAATACTAAACGCTACAACTGCAATGATGCAGCAGCTAATGCAAACAGCAGGAGTGCTAGAGGCAGCATGAAGAAAGTTCTTTGTTATGATCTACATGTTGAAACTTACAAACAACTTAATTTACATTTAGTTTTGTTTTTATTTTTCTATTTTATTGAGCAGATATTAGGGCATAACTGTTGCTTGTTTCCTTACATTTTATCTGATGCATATCTTTCAACCAATAAACACATCCCTTAAGATTTAGGGACATTGGTATTATTCTGAGGTAAATGATCATTTTTTTTTGCCTTTTTTTAAACCTTGCATCTTTTGTTATATTTGACTTAAAATAATTTTGCTTGCTGTAACAGCTAATAGACTTGGTGTGTACACATTCCTTCATAATAGTGTGTCTGATGATAAGCAGGCAATGATGGGTTTCTTGCAGATTGTACAATTAAATACAGACCTGGAACGGGTCAAGCTGGAGCAGCAGAAGCTAGAGCATGAGTTGGATTTTGTACAGAGCCAGCAGCGGGAGCTGGGTGATCTTCTGAGTCCAATAGAGTCAGCTCTTGAGGCCATGCCTGCAATTTCATACCAGCAGCATGCAGACTTAGAACGAGAACACACGTAGGTCTTGCTGATTTCTTGTAGAGGTCACATCTTCTCTCTTTTATGTGCAGTTTTGATGTAAAAGAATTTGCCATGCTATTCTCCTCTTTGGCAAGCTACACTAGTTGCCAGTTCAAGCTCATGTTGATTACAAAATCTCCACATTGTGCAACTGTTATTTTTACAGCCTTGCCCCGCATACCTGTCTGAGCTACCAATGCCTGATCACCCAAGTCACTCTCTACAGTTTTCTTGTGCTGACTTACTCTCTGTGCCACTTATAAGATGAGAAAAGTTTAGCAGATGCTTCTTTCCTGGAAATTCTTGGATCCTTTCTCTTTAATTTATATTTGATGCTTATAAGTCTGGCCTTTCAAGAAATCTCTTTCATAATCCAGTGAACCTTTTTATTCTCTCCTGATTTCTTAATCTTCATCCATTCACATTGTTCACGTTTGCCTTGGTATCATCTTTTACTGACCTTAGTGCTAACTTAATGGTTAACTGTGGGTTTCTTTGTGGTCCTTCATGCACAGTGTATTGAGCTTTCCTCCACACATGAAAATTCTTATTATTAAACTAATTATTGTGGTTTGTGACAACAGGTACCAGCTTGCAGAAAGTCTAGATGCTCAGCTCAAACGCATGGGCCAGGATCTGAAAGAGATCATTGACAGAATCAATTCCTCCAATGCTAAACCTGATCCAGATGATCCTGTAAGTCTAGTTATAAAAGTTGATTAGAATGATTGCATGACTGATTGTTAGCTGGTGGTTGGGTAGCTCACAATATTCTAAACCATATATCTGTTTTCAAAGTGACAGAGAAGTTAGACAATTTTTTTCAGTATGGTAGAATGTAGACTAGTACTGTCTGTTAACAGGTGCAGCAGATTACTAAGATCTTAAATGCACACATGGATTCACTGCTGTGGATTGATCGTCAGACTGGTGTGTATTTTTTTATCTTTATACCTTCATATGCAGATGCTGAAAAAGAACTGTCTTTTGCTGTTAATTCTTGATTGTATTGTGTATTAGGCAAAGTTTTTTCCAAAAGATCTTTATATGAGAAAATAAAGTCTAAAAAGCAATGAATGTTTTTGGCTAATACTAATTTATTTTAAGCAAAAAGATCTTTTTTCAAAAAAGAAAGTCATTGTTACTATCAAAGTAAAAGGTCTTCATTTTTATTTAATGCCCATTAAGAAGTGCTTGTTTCTTTTGCCAGCAAATCTTGGTCGACGAGTGGAGGATATGTCTAAAGCAATGGAGAGTGAAAAGAAAGAACAAGAGCGTAATCTCCGATTAGCTTACAGTTGAAAGTAGTATTATAAATTCATGTTGCAGCCAACCTCTAAACAACCAGATGTAGGCTACAGACTTTGTGCTGTTCACTATTCTCTCTACTCATTTGTAATCAGTGGAGTTATTTTGTGAAATCTTGGCATGGATACAGGTTTTTACCTGTTAAGTCGGGTTCTATGCATTCAGAAGACCAGAGTAATAAAGGACCTCTTTATATTAAATAATAAATTACTCATGTCACAATTTTTACTCTGTGCAGTATCACAGTTATTTGTAACATTGTGAGAAAATTTTGCAGGAACAAACACAACATGAAAATAAAGATAATGCTTTTGTTTTATCTTTACACCTGTTGGCAAAAATGCTGATGCCATCCATAATTTTCATCATTTGTCCAGACATCAGTGAATAATGCTTCTAAAAAATGAAAAAAGCCTAAAAGGAAATAAGAATATGGAAAAACAAATAATTATCATGGGCATTCAGCTTTAGTGACCCTTGCTGCCAGAAGTGCTTCTTGGTTATGAGTAGGCACTCTTTAGAACAGTGGTTCTTAACCTTTTTTAAGGTACCAAACCCACAAGCTTCAAATGCACATTCACTGAACCCTTCTTTAGTTTCCTATGCACATTCACCGAACCCTTTTTTAGTGTCATCATGAATTGCGGGTATGTCTTGACCCCTGAGACGACTCACCGAACCCCAAGGATTCGATCGAAACCCAGGTTAAGAACCACTGCTTTAGAACTTTTGTTTTAAAACCCTGCACAAAAATTTAGCTCGGTGACAAATACTTCATGGCTTACATTTGGAATGCATGTCTTCCACAGCAGGTGAAGTAGTTTTTAACTTCTAAGCACTAAGAGAAACCTGCAAGATGTGCATGAATGAGGCACATGGTTACAGGCATGCAAGGAACTGCATTAGTAACTTAGTAGCTTTTTTTGTTTTTGTTTTTGTTTTGTTTTGTTTGTCAAGGGGATGATGGTGGGAATGAGTGGCTAGTGGGAAAACATTTAGCTTGTAAAATATCCTTAATGTAAGTTTGTACTCATCATTGGTGCTTCTACTACTTAGGACATGGAAGGATGGTGACTTTAATGGTGGCAGTTGGTTTCTGCAAGATGTGTTTCTCATGGAGAATCAAATTGGTTTCTTGCAGCATATTTTTCATGCCATCATTTGCCAGTATGAATGTGTCTTGAAATTTGTTTTATTGGAAGAAAGAAGAAGGAATGAAAAGGTTTTCACAATTTTTGTTTTTTTAAAGAGGTGTTATGTGTACATACTTGCAAGGCAATGAAAACCGTGTATGCATTCTTGTAATGGAATGAGAGCCACAGGATAATAAAGTTATCCATACTGTCATGTCTTAAAATAAATATTTTCCAGTTTGTCAGTTCCTGACTTTATGTTTATTTGTTCTTGTTGGAGAGTGTTCAAACGTACATGTTTTTTCACAGGAAACTTAAGGTGCAGTTGAAACTATGCACCCGAGAATCCCCAAGTGTTACAATTCTCACCCACTTTTTATTATTATTTTTTTTTTTCTAGGGGGGGTTACATGGCACTAAAAAAGCATGCCTTTAAGTGTAAAGATACGAAAACGGGCAAGACTCATTTTCCAGTTTTGAATGCACGTATAATGCGTGGGAAATTGCTATCAAAACTTGTTTTTCAGAAAGAGTATTGAGATGGGGAAGCATAATCTAAGGGGAGTCACTCTATGTACCTAGGTATGCTGAGAACGGTTAGTGTTTGTAAACAACTGGAACCACACCTCCCGCGCTTAATTTCACCAAGCCGCTTGAAAGGTAGATGTAAAAAAAAACCCCAAACTATTATTTCCTGTCAATGTATACGTAAGGATCCGACAAAATTATTAATTGTGAAAGTCTAAAATTAAGACAGCTGTCTCCTTTTTTATGACTATTGACAGGATGATATACGAGCAGGAAATAGTCTACAGTCATTTACTATTTGCTTCTTTGTTTACTGTAATTCACATGTTAAGTGTGTAAAAAACTAGCGTAGTCTTCTCGACACTTCCTGTGTGCTTTATAACTATCACTGTGGTAACTATATATTCTGTACACATGTTTATGCCTCATCAAACCCCAAACAAATAATATATGCCAATACTTTAATGCTCGTATTTTTTCATTCTCGCAAGGCATTCAGTTAATTATCATCTTACACCATCCTGGCACCACATTTTAAATCTATTGGAAGTATTTTTTTTAACTCCTACTGTCGGAGGCTGCGATCGACGATCCAAAGAGAGGAATGGTGAACACCCCTATCCCTCACAGCCTGCGATCAGAGGCCAAGAAAGCGGCAAAAATCTTGAAAGAGTTTACCATGCCAAATTCAAAGACTGGGCCTGATAAACTAATTCCTGGTAAATCCTGAAAATATGTGTATGCTTGATATTTTTAATGAAGTTGTAAAAGAAAATATTTTGACTTTTAAAGCAGTTGAGAAATAAAAGGCATAATGTACCACGGGAATAATTAATGCTTTGTCTTTTCTGAAAGAAATCTATACTATCATTGTAACTGTATTTTAACAATTAAAAAAGTATTAAAACCCACCATAAATTAAAAAAAAAAATTCATTTTGAAGATATTTTTCACTGTACAGTCTTTCTAATTTTAACTTTGCTGAGAATGTGACTTTGAGTGGGCTTATAGCTTGGAATGGTTAATACTACTATATTAATGATCATTTAAGCAACAATATTATGGAACATACATCAATGTAAACATTAAAATTCAGATTTTTTTTCCCCTTGCAGTCGGTATTCTGGCCAAGGCCAAGGGATTAGCAATTTTAACAGTCTTCAAAGCGGGATTCCTTGTTACTGCACGAGGTGGAAGTGGTATCGTAATTGCTAAACTCAAAGATGAAATTGACTATAGTAAAGGTCTGTTCTTCATTTTTCAATATGAAATTTTTTTTAAAATCTGTAAAATGAAAGCCTTTTAAAATTATGTTACACTATGTTTTAAGCTCTGTTTTGTGTGTGTGTGTGTGCAATGAAGTCTTATGAAGAATAAATAAAATAATTAGATTATTTGCTCCATAATTTATATTCAGCATCACTATGCAAACTTGTGGAAAAAACAAACCACTCTTACAAGAGATGAACATTGCTTTGATGTTTTTTTCAGGCTGGTCTGCTCCCTCAGCTATTGGTCTTGCTGGTCTTGGAGGAGGCTTTGAAATTGGAATGGAGGTAAGTGGAGTAACTTCTTTTAAGAGACCACAGATGTTTTCATATCTAATCAGCTCCACTGTTAATTTAATAGGCTGCCATTTAACCTGTTATCAAGATTTCTTACAGATAAACATTTTGTAAATTTTCTAAAACTAATGCTCCAAATAAACATTTTGTAAATTTTCTAAAATTAATTTGGAGCATACAGCAGTGTAGCACAAAGGAGCATTATAATAAGAAAAACTTAACTGCTTGTGATACATGTTTTTACTCAGTTTTTTTATCAGGAGTATTTGTCAAGAGGATTTGCCCTCATTTTTTGTTGTTTCATACTTCTCAAAACATATCATGATAATGTGTTTAAATTGTGAAGTTTTAATTGGAGACTAGTAGATCTACTTGAAACATTACGAAAAAAGTGTTTTGATAATATTTTTAGAAACTTTATTATAAAGTAGTAGTTTATGATTTTCATGCATACATTAAACATAATACTATATTTGATGTATATTAGATCTTAGTACATTAATAAATTACTGTAGTGTGTATATGCTGAATGTGAAGATGTATGCACACATCAATGATCATAGCTGTTAATGTATGTTATTTTATGATAAAAATACACTAAAGTATTATTTTATATTGAATAGGGTAGGAAAAAACTCATAAACTGAAGCCCATGACTTTAATCCTAGGTTACAGATTTTGTGATCATTCTCAACACACAGTCTGCTGTAGATGCATTCTCTAAGGGAGGCAATCTCACTCTAGGAGGAAATTTTACAATAGCTGTTGGCCCATTAGGAAGAAATCTGGAAGGTGACATTTCAGTCAGGAGCCCAGCTGCTATCTATACATATTCCAAAACTAAAGGAATTTTTGCAGGGATTTCTGTTGAGGGCAGTGCTTTGATTGAACGGAAAGATGCAAACAGAAAGTGAGTTATATTTGAAAACTCAAATTACATGCCTTGTGCTGCTGCTTTTAGACTGGAAATCTAAACTGCACATCTCTCTCTCACATCTGTGTATTTGTGTGAGAGAGAGAGAGATGGCATCATGCATTTTATTGCTTTAAGTACTTGTCTATAGCAAGGGTGTAAGTAAATACAATTAAAAACAAATATACTCATATAGGGAGAGAGTGCTTGTAAGGGTGTGGGTATATGAATTCTCTGCTTTTTCTTCTTTTGCTCTCTGTATGGAATTTCTTGCCCTTATCACTTCTTAGTCTTTTCAGTTTTCAAGGCTGGCTTTAAAACCCATGCACCTAAAAAATGTAGCCTGAAGATGAAAGTCTTGCGAAACAGCAATTAAAGTCTGTGGAGTTTATAATAATGATAATTGAATTTATCATCATTGTCACGGAACTGGTATTATCATTTTTTCCCCTCTTTTTTCTGTACTGCAGGAATCAGCAATGACCATTTATTCGTTTTTTTTCTTCCTCTGGATGATTGAAACAGGCGCTATCATCTTAGAATTTGACATGTTGATAACTGTTGAAAACTTAAGGAAAATGTTAACATTACATTTGCAAGACTTTCAAGATCTTTAGTTTACCTGACATTATTTTATTTATTATGGATCTTTTCCTAAGGTTTTATGGTTGTGATATTCGTGCATTTGAGATCTTGTCGGGGAGGGTGTCTCCCCCAGCAGAATGTGAGGCATTGTATTGTGTTATGAAAGAACACCAAGAACTGGCGGCCAAAGCTGCACTGAGGCTGGCCCAGCGCCAAGCAGAAAAACATGCAGATGCTGCAAGAGGAAAGTTTACAGATTCTACAGGGCTTAGTCTCCCTGTAAGTGGAATTATTGCTTAATTTTGGATAACTATTTTTGCAATTTGGTATCAACCCTTGAATATTATGGTCCTCATTTGCATAGATACTATTGCTCTTGTATTACATCACTCTGACTCATTTCCTCTCATGCGCTTAAGTGAAATATGAACTTCTTGTTTATCATTAGGCCACTGGATAATCTGGTTATTAATGTACCTCTTTTAGTAATTTTAACTAATTTAAGTGCTTAAAGATTTATTAGTAAAGTTGATATAGAGACAGTTTTTCCAAGTAGACTTTTATATGTAAACATAGTTGGATCTAGTGGCCTATTAAATGTTGTAGATTACAAAGTACTGTCTACATATGAAATGAGTTGATTCATTCATGCTATTGATTATCGCTGAATGGATAAAATAATAGACCCTAATTAAAATGCCAAGTAATATGCAGTTATATATTAAAAGTTACATGAAGTAAGTTTTTATTATGCGCAGAGTTCGCTAAAGAGCAGCTTTGATAGAGAAAAGTCCTCATCATTCTCTTCAAAGACAACAGTTGTAAAAACAGTCACGACATCAGAGAAAAAGACATACTCACCAGACTACAGTAGGAAAGCGACCCAGGTGCACACTGTCACAACTTTCCGAGGAAGTGCATCGAGAGCAGGTGGGAATTAAGGGTGCTTCCTCTATTTGATTGCCTCAGTCCCCAACATCTATCACAAATAAAAAATGTGTAACACTATGCACGACTTTAGCCTAAAATGTTGCCACGTTTTTGGTATTTAAAAAACTGACGTGCCCTGTCAGACTAATTTTTTAAACATGCATGTTTATTTATTCATTATTCTCTGTTAAATGCATGCTGAAATAAAAAATATTTATAAACTGTAACTTTAGCAGCTTTAGAAGTTATCAAATCCAAGACTTCATTTCAAAAGTGCTTGTCACAGTCCACTGGGATAGGTATCTTTAAAGGTAGTTTTTCTTTTGACATTGGGCTCTGACATTTCCATGTATTCTGTCCTTTGTAATTATTCTGAGTCTTAGCATATGTTCCACTCATATTATGTTGGACCTACCAAAGAGTTTACATTAGGATTTTGAACTTTTGGTGATTGGAGCATTCACATTTCCTCAGTCAGTGCCCACCTCTGCAGATTTGGTGGAACTAATCATCTGAGTACAAGAGAAGTACATTTGAGAACAAATAGCTGAATTTTTCTTTCTGTGTCCACGTGTCATACCGTAAAGCAGGATTGGTACTACAAGGTATTTCGACAGATTATACTTTGCAGTAAACCTGGTATTATGACTATGCAAGATTGTATCAAGCTGTTGCTGTGGAGCTGCCATCCTTGAAGAGGGTTGCTCCCAAGTACTTGAAGCAGCTTACCATTTCGAGTTGTACCCTGTTCATGTCAATCTCTGCTTTGCCGTTGCCAATGATCATAACTTTGTTCTTGTCAGTGCTGGTCTCCATTCTACATGCTTTCAATTGTTGATCTGTTGGCAAGGTCCTGCAGTTCTTTATTAGTGCCTGCTAACAGCTATGTCATCATCATCTGCAAAGCATAGGTTACAGAATGAACTATCACCAATAGAGATGTGATGGTCATGGAGGGTTTCACACATAATGTACTCCAAGATTAGAGCAGCACTAGTGATAGGGGTATCCTTGACCTATGTTTGCTGTGTTGTGATTATACAGTGCTTTAAGGACTTGAACAAGGCTTTCTTCAATGATGAATTTTTGCATCACTTGCAGTAGCCCCTCATGCCAGACTGGTCAAATGCCTTTTTAAAGTCTAGGAAATTGTGATAAGAGAGGTCCCTTCAAGTAACATTTCAGATGAATCAAACATGTTTAATGTTCTCAGAACATGAAATAGTTTCTAAAACAATGGGGTGTATCAATTGCTTCCTATGTATTTTTCCAAATATGTATGAATATATAAAAATATATATAAATGATAGCATGCCGTCATCCAGCTGACACATCTTTTGAGTCTGTTGTGAAGGGAATGTGAACATTTGTATTGATGCTTTATCTCCATCTTGAGGCTTGTAAAATTATTTTATGTAGTTTGGCATAACCTATTGTTTGAAAATTAATGTTTAAATTTTAAAATTGAATTGTCACAACCATGACAAACTAGTTGAACATACCACTCAAAGTATTGTTACAGAACAGCAGATTTGTGTTGCAAGATTTTCAGATCAGAATCTCTTTAGATCATAAATCTGAGGACCAATGCCCAACTGCTGGTTACAATCACCTGGCAAAGGTGTTACTTTCTATGAAGTTTCTTTCTTGTTTGTCAACTGTTATGTTTGCTGCAGGTGATTCTTACTGTCACAAAGTACCAGATAAGCCAGGAAACACATCACTGAGCAGTCACACCACAGCCTGGTCTTCTTTGCCTTCAGGATCAAGCCACCGACGAGCTGTGGCCATGTACCCCTACACAGCACAGCTTGCCTGCGATCTCTCCTTCAAACCAGGTGAAACGTCTCATAACATGCCACCTACTATAGGCTTCATTACACATATGGAAATTGATTCAAACAAAAACTGAAACCATGCAAGAAATTTGTTGGAGGGACATTTCTGATCTCATTGGAGAGAAATGATGATATTCAGTGTTGTGCACATTCTCAACAGCAGAAAACACTTGTACAGTTTGAAACACAAAGACTCAAGCACTGGCAAAACCAAAGCTGAATGCTATCTAGGGATGTCTGTGCAAGCTGGAATGTACATGGCCACTAAAATAGTAATGCTGTTGGTTATCGATCAATGAATAGTGTAGGTATTTATAAAGACGGCTGCCAATAACAGCATTACAGTAGTCAAACTGGTGCAAACACCAGCAGTCTAGGTGGTCTGCTTATAGTCAACATTTAGTACACACATTATTTTCTTTAGAATCTTTATACAACAGTACTGTCCTTTGTACAATATACACTTAAGAATGCGAAAAGCAGATGTATAGTACATTAATTTTGGGGATTTGAGGTACACGGTGTTAAAATATGAGAGCATCAATTAAATTTTGGGATTGATAAATTTTTATATTATTTATATACACACACACAAATTTGTATGTAAGAACTGTTTCCCAAAAGATAGCTGTAGAGAAAAATTTGTAGGTTATGGAAAAAAATTACCTGCATAACCTGACTGGCTTCATGAGTAGCATAATTATTGTATTATTAATAATTTTAAACTCTTTCTTACAGGTGATGAGATAGAGATTTTGACACAAACAAGTACAGATAATGACTGGTGGGAGGGAAAGCATGGTGATCGAATTGGAATCTTCCAGCCAACTATGTTCGTGTTTTATAGGCACCCCCTTTCACAGATGTAATAAAGTGTAATGATGTGTGCCTGATTGTGAGACCAGCTTTCTTTCGTAACTGTGTTACTAGGGTGTCCAGTTTCTCAGGGTCATATAATGAAGGCTGTCGCCTATCACTTTGGAAAAGAACCTCTTTATACTTTTTGAATTTTAGTATTTGTTCAAATCAATATTTTTCCCTGCAAACTGTCCCAATCTTAATTTTATTCCATGCATTGATAAGATTTTTACAGCTTGAAAACTTTCCTTGCTAGGCTTGTTTTGTGCAATGATTGCCCTTCACAAGAGGATGAGAATGTTGTAAGTGAAATAGGTATAGATACCCAATATTCACAGATTTTGAGAGGTACATGAAGTAACGAAATCTGAGTGTAATGAGCAAGTCCTTTAGTTGAAAAATCATTAAAAAAAATTCTAGTAAAATGTTGCTTTTTTGTAGGGTGGGCTGCAGTTTACAAAGTTTAGCAGACCAGATCATATTGGGGGAATGGGGGAGTGTTATTCCTGTGATGTGGTTCAGTTGATGTTTTAAAATTTCACCACTCTTCAAAAAGTTATCACAAGCACTCTTTAGTTTAGACAACACATTTATACAAGCAATGTGTGATCAGTAAATATTTATTAATCTATTATCATCTGAAAATTGTAACAGAATGATTGCAGGAAAAATCACCTTAAATACATATTTAGAAATGTACTTAAAAGTTGGTGACAGCATTCTTCAATCAGAAGAAAAAATTTTCATCCAACACTGTCTTATTTAAAGTGCTTTAAATAAGCACTTCTTTGCAGTGATGAATTTGTTACTGATAAATGATAAAAAAATTAGGCAGTGAGGTAATCATTTTAGGTGACAATACTTTTAATAAAACTTTTGTATTCCAGTTTACAAACTTGACTATTCTACAAATGTGATCAAATTACTCTATTTACATACTATGCTGTCTCAGCAGGCAAAAATAGGAAAAATTTGACAATGTGCATATCTAAATAAAAAGTTTGAAAACTTTCAATAACGCACACTGCATAATGTAACATTTCCTTGATGGCCTTATTACATCCCTACAAGAAACACTTGTGGGTCTGACCTATTCTACCAAATTTGAAAATTTTTGTCCACATTTTCAAGGTCACAAGTCTTAGATAATACATTCAGTTTCAGATTTTCAGTATGTTAAATGGATACTTTGTTATTTAAAATAAATGTATATTTTAAAAAAAAAACGTTTATATGTTTATGACCACATGCATGTGTGCTACTGCAAGTGTGTGTGTGTATGTGGAGAAAAAAAAAATGTCCAAGATATATCAATAATAAGTTTATTCAAAAATAACTCTAAGGATTGGTTCCTTCATAGAAAACAACTCGTTTTAATTCCATTAAATTGCTGTTGCCCACATATTTTCAAGCTCATGTCCTTAAAATTTCACATAAAAACAAAGACATAGCCACTGGAATTCCCACCAACCAGGACTGGTAGATACGGGTGGTACTGCACAACACTGCACACTGATGTCAAAACCTCTTCATCCTCAAACTCATGCAGCAAACGTCCATCAACACTAAATGCCTCAATCTGCAAGTGGAAGGTCATTATTTTTTTTTAAATGTAGGAAAGAAAGTTCATTGTTTAAAAAAAAAGGAAGAAAAGAAAGTTTAAAGACCAGACAAATTTTTATCAAATATCCAGATTAATCTGATGCAAGACAACTATTTAGCTTCGTTACAATATGGTATTGGTTACACCAGCATTGCTGAAAACAAGCAGCCAAGTTCAGGCTAGCAAAAGGTAAAGAAATCAGCCTCACCCTTCGTGGTCTCTTCATACTGCCAACAAAAAACACATTCTCCTGTGTTGGATGCCAGACTGCTCTGAATTTTGTCAGCCAGCGCCCTGTTTGGTTGTTATGGCTACCAAAGTGAAATAAAACTTTGAAATGAATCAGACATATTTAATGTAATTATATTTAAAATAAATGAAGTGCTGTCTAACACTAGCATGTATTATATGAGAACCGAACTGAAATGACAGTCTGAAGTATGTAACTATATTTAGCCCAAAGAGTAAGTAAATATAGGAACTGTTAATGGAGATTTGATTCTTGTGCTAACTCTTGAACTGCACTATGCAAAGAAGTTAATAAAACCGCTGTCTGTATTAGATAGGCCAAAAACTCACTGGATCTGTTTTGTGCGTTGCACTTCACTGCAAGAATTGGAGCAGCTGTAGATGCTGAAAGAAGGAGGTGGGAGAAAAGGGAATTTTATTTTTTTTTAAATCTCTGAAACTGCACATCATGCCATGGTCAGTATGAACACACAATAACAAAAAGCTTTAATGATGGGCATGATAAAATTAGCATGTCGCAACATGCATTTAGAACTTAGCCCACAATCACAAGATTTAATCCAAATATGAAATGATAACCTGGGCTTTAACCATGAGTGTCACTTGGGGTTAATCATTTTGCACAGTACTTTTAAGATGGCTTTGACTGTTAGAGACAATGACACCGGTAAATACCCACATCACATCCACGCATTCAATACAAAGCAACATCACCTACTTGATTGTGTCATCTCCCGCAATGTCAAGAATATGACTGCCAGTCACTGGTGAAAAGTAAGCACTATTAGGGGCACGTGCATGTGGTAAGATGTGCAAAGGTTTGGTGCCTTTCCTTTTCATTAACCGCATGTCCCACACACATACCTTCCTGCAAAACAGAGACAAGCAACAATGCAGCAAATTATAAAGAAATGGTCTCCTTAGAAGGATTTATGGAAATCTACAGATGTTAAGCTGGAGGCAGTTTGAAATTTATTTTAAGAACGGTAGGAAACAGAATTAAATTATAGGAAAGTACTCATGTACTGGATTTTTTTTATCTCATAATCCCTCTGCTTTACGTAATACATTTTCTGTTGTTAAAAAAATCACAAGGGCATTTCTATTAAAAGTACGTTCAGTCTTCTTTACAAAACATACAAATTAGAATTACTGATCTTGACTGTGCCAGACTTTTTCTTTCAACATCTGCTGAGTTTAATTACTGCAATATCTGCGATCATCTTTCTATGTGTACATATTTCCACATAATTTTACATCTTAATTTATACAGAGAAGGTTAAGCTTTAACAGGGATAGGTGTTTATAGGGCTAGACATTTATATATTTATATATTTATCTTCACTTGGAAAGACAGACCAGTGAACAGTTAGGTCAGCGTGGGATCTTGTTCTTAAGCGCTAAAAGCACGCTCCTTAGGAGTTAATGCACTTTACAAATTTTGCATTTATTATTATTACCCAAGGGTGGCATAGGTTTTAGGGACATAAAACATTATGATTGGGAGAAACTGACCGTATGAGCCCTGGCATGAGTACAGTTGTAACAGGCCTGTTGCTGCTTAGTCTTTACACTATAAGGACTCTGCCCGGCATTCACTGTGCAGAAGTCAGTAGGTGCAACAAGTATGATTTTGCCTAGTGTGTCTAGGTGGCTAATATGGGGATAACCACAAAGCAAACGGCACTAGAAGCAGTGTGAGTGTGAAGGCTGGCTGGTGCAGTAAGGATTGACACTGGGGTGTGACACCTACCCTAGTAAGAGGACTAGGCATGGCAGCGTACAAAATGCTGCAGTCACTCAAAAAAGGTATTGTGCATTCGCATATATCTATAAGAGATATAGCTGTAAATATAGGAGTGCCGTTTCTGCTGCTATAATTCAATCGTTGTGTGGAATGTGAAACTATCATACTTACCTTCAAAAATATGCTCTAATACTAGTTGGTAGTGTTAAATTATTAGTGAACTCTAACTTACTAGATGCTCTTAAAAATATGAAAATAAAATTCTCCACACTTACAGATCTGTTCCTGCAGTGACAAAGAAATTCTTGTTGATGGGATGCACGCTGACAGATCTCAAGTACTTGTCACACACCATAAACAGTTGGTCACCTTTACAGCTAGAAACAATAAAGAGTTCTCAAAACTATGAATGCCACAATTGTAATTTTCAACAAGGATTATTTTGTTCTTGCCACTATTTTTAAAATATAAAAAAAAAACAACCCCGATGTGCAGAAAAGTTGTCCGAACATCACAGGCTGACCACATACTTGATAGCTATCCAGTGCGCCCTATTAGAGACTTGATGATCTGTGTCAAGAATCTCAACCAATTTGGATGAAATCCTACTCTGGCACCAGATCTGACTTTTCTGGGTGAATGAACCCCCCAACTTGTCAGTCAGGTCATAAGGACAATCAGGTCGGGCTTCACCCTCTGACTGTCAGCCATGTAGAAGGTCCAGATAAGCGCAGTCTGAGCCTTCATGCAGCTCAGGCGAATAACAGCTTCCATGACCAAGATGTCAGGCACAGTTTAACAGGTCTCATCAACACTGAAACTCTGCCTTTGAATGTCAACACTGAAGTGAGCCACTGAAAGGCACCTAAGTGGATCTGACTCATGAATGTAATTAGCTAAAACTCAACAAGCAACATAAGATATAATGTCTCAGAAAGAAAATGAAACAAGTCAGTAAAGTTGATCTTAATGCCACTTATTGTTAACAAAAAGATGCATATAGGCAAACACGACACTACCTTTTGGTGCGAGTGTCTACCACAGCAACGTCACCTCGAAACTGTGACAGCAACAATGTTGATGGATCAAGGAAGTCAAAGTTCCGAAACAAGTCATCATTTTCTTCTGGCACTGAATAAATCTGTGGAAAAAAAAAAGTGATGAATCAACATTGATGAAATACATTCCTATTTTCATAAGGTATCTCTTTTTAGTATATCATTTTTGCATGTATTTTGCTTCCTTAATCTTGATTGTTTTAAATCTTTTTCTGCCTACTATGCTGATGTATGTCGAGA
Source organism: Pomacea canaliculata (assembly GCF_003073045.1). Lineage (NCBI taxonomy): Eukaryota > Metazoa > Mollusca > Gastropoda > Architaenioglossa > Ampullariidae > Pomacea > Pomacea canaliculata. Next base: position 18,751,324 of record NC_037592.1, on the reverse strand, counting down.
TTGAAATCGTAAAATCAGTGTAAGTATATACTTAGGGATATGAAAGCTACTCCAACCTTGAAATAATGCCAGAGCACATCTACATGCACAGTAAAAACAACCAAACGGATAATTCAGTTAAACAATTTTATCTTGCCTAAATCTAAAATATGCTCTGTGGGTCTGAGTGAGTTAAGAAAAGCAAAAATTAAGAAAAAATTACCAGGTCAAACATTCCTGTTTCAAAATTACCACAACGAAGAGTAGAATCATAGCTGCAAGAATACACTTTCTGAGGATCATGGAATGGAAAGCAGATGTGATTGATAGGCCTTGAATGAGGATGATAAACAGTGGGGTGATGGCTGTAATCAGACTCCTGAAAGAAAAGGTTTTTTGAAAGTACAGCGTGGAGTCTCTGATTATATTTATAATTTTCTCTTTTTACATTTACAGTAAAAACTCAGGCCTCTAAAGTTCTTCAGTGACAAAGATGACAGCACACAGAGTAAAATTTCTAGCTATAGTTCCAGCATCATTATAGTCTATGAATGAGATGAAGCATGGTTGAAAATGATGATGCAATAACTCACAACATCCCAGAATCCCATTTGGCCCCATTTGTCTCCTGCAACAGCTATTACTTTAGTGGATGATGGGTGAACAGCCACTGAGAAAAGACGATCTTTACATACTTTGATTTTTCTTGCCTTCATTTTGTTGAACTGTAAATTGTCACTGAAAAGACACGCATGAAAGAAGATTCTTAAAAATTGTCACATAATTCTCAACTCTCTGCTGATTAAATGAATGCAACTCTCAAAAAAGTCTCAAAGCTCTGATAACTACACAGTATTCTTATATAGAAAGTTGTAATCGCCCAAAGCAAAATCGCACAATGATTCACATATCTACAGGTGAATAAAATCGCCCACATGAATGCAGATACAGTGTACCGCCAAATCATTAGCTGAGTGGGAGGCACTAAAGCACTGCTGTATATAGGTCAAGTGCACACAACTAGAGAAGTCACCTAAAATGTAAAACGTATACCATTTTCTAAAAATTTCATAAAACTTTTCAAACTGGACAGTTTAGTCATAGAAAATGGTATTTTGATTTTTAAAAAAAAAATTTAACTGCTGAATAAACATCTTTTATGTTCCAACAATAAATTATGGATCAAAAATGTACGCAGAAAAAAATAAACTGAGATTAGACATGACCTTTGGGTGACAGAAGATATGATGTCCTATTCCTCCTTAACTTCTTAAATAGCCCATGAAACTTAGAAAAAATATGAAAATTCAAATGCCAAAAAATCCTTACTTTTTAAAAAATAAACCAATACTGGAATACCTCTGTGTAAGCATGCCATTTCCTCTACCCTTCTCTCTCATGCACACCATTCAGACATTGAAGACTTGTAAAGTCCATCTATATTTGAAAGTAATGTTTCATTTGTATTAAATAGGCCTCCTACCTGACTTTACTGTCATCTTTGTTGCTAGCTATCATAAACTGGACAAGCTGCTCATGATCCTTTTCTTCATCTTCATAGACAAGAGACTTTTTCATCTCAAGGGGACCTTCTGACAATCGGGGCTGAAATGACCAATGGAATAAAATAATAAAACTTCCCTATTAAGACGTGCTAAAATCTACCAAAATCAGGCTGTTACTGAGAGGGGTCTCAGTAGGGAAATCAATGACTGCTCTTATTCAATAAATCATGACTTTAAACTACTATAAATTCACATTTATTTAAATGTTGCATCTTTTAATGCCTGAATCTTTCTGGTGCATAACAACACTTAATCCTATAAAAACATCAATAAGTAATGATCATAAAAAACCAAATCTGTAGTGATGGGGAAAAATTCTTAAGTGACAACAAGTTTTACGTGTTCTGGGAAAGGTGTTTCGGGTACTGGTAGTGGTGGAAGAGCCTCGCCATCAGGATTCAGCCGTTGGATTCTTAGGCTCTGTCGCCTTGGCAAAACAGCTTTAGCTTTTGACTCCCTTTGAAAAATAAAAACATTATGCGAATATATATATATATATATGTGTGCAGAATATTTAGGAAACTATGATTAGCAAATATTTCTTTTTATTATAGAACAAAGATGGAGAATAACCCTCAAGACTCATTCATTTGAAGTTTATTTCTGAGTCAATACCAGATGATCTCATTTTCTCCATATGTTTCAAAATTTTTTCAGATGTGCTTTGAGGCAGCACAATTCACTGCATGTTTTATAAATTTATGGCAAGAGTATTATAAGAATCAAACATAAGGCGTGAATATAAGTCCTACAAAATTTGAAAATAGAGGACCTCCTTCTCCAACTGGTCTTCAGTCCAAATATTCTTTTTTAAGCTTGTGCACCTACATCTTTACACTTTGTCAAATAGCAGATAAAAATTTGTTGATGAGCATACCACATTAGTGCAGCACAACTTATCCACTTAAAGTTAAATAATTCATGTCTGAACTTGATGTTAGTTACTGCATGGAATACAAGAATCTTATTTTTTAAAAAAGGTGTGAGGAAGATAGGAAGGTAAACTTTTACCCTTTTGTAATATAAAATATACATAAAAAAGTTCTGCTGCAGCTCTGAAACTTTAAAGCAAGAGCTGTGTTCAGTACATAGCACAATCTTCCAGAAATGTTCACCTTCGTGTATGAGTGTGGGTTTTGGGAGAACTCTTGGCCTGATGCAGTGCTTCTTTGGCCTGACAAGCAACAAAAATTGGGATAGAATCTGAATAAATAGTACACATACTTATGTTCTGACATTCAAGATAAATAATCTTGAGTATAAAATATTAGTCTGTCAACCATGTATAAGAAATCAGAAATGAGATAATTCTTTCTTGATGTTTTAGAATTCTGCAACAATCTTTAAGACCCATCCAGATGCAACACTTTAAGTAAATACATGGTCCAGCCAAAAATGTTCAGGCATCCTCAAAGTCAAATCACTCAGAACAAAACAGAGAATCACATAAAGCATATCAGGTAACAAAATTAACTGTAAAATGTATTTATTCAATGAGTATGAATTTCTGAGCATACACAAACACCCTGGAACTGCAAGTGCAACCTTCTATCAGATGAAATTATCATTATACAAACTACTTTGATAATCTCAAAGAAGCTGAAGTTGTAGATCAGATAAAAAGACATTTGTTCTTACTAGTTTTAAACTTGGCATCTAAAAGTAAACTAGCCAGCCTATTAATTTTTAGTTCCGCCACTTTGATCACCATGCGCCACATGGCACCTTACTGTTTACATTCATGCTATTATAGTATAAACTCTTTCACAAATTTCATGACTGGAAATCTTTGGTTTAGTCATTTAGCTTCTACTTTGATTTAATGCAAAAAATATCAGTAAAGAAAATGATTATCATGGGATAAATACAGAAGTTTAAAAAATGTTTTTCTTATTTTCTATTCACATCTTGTATATATGATCATGCTGATGAACTACAATTTAGGTCACAACAAACCTGTTGAATTCCAAGGGAGGCGAAAAACAGTTCGTTGTCATGCAGATTTTTATCTCGAATCTTCTCATAGTCTGTCTCATCCTGTCAAAACAAACAAGCATGTAACTGGTAACCTACTTATGGTCTGTACACTTCAATTTCTTATTTTTCTTAGATTGGTTTTGAAGAAAACCAGTTATCTATTGAACTAATATTGAATGTTGTAGTAAAAGTATTTGCATAGTAAGGGCAGGGAAGAAGGGGAAACTTAGTATTACAGCATAGTTAACTTGCCCAACAGATTGTGGATTTCCTACACTTGAAATCAGTGGGTTCAAAGTCCTCCATAATAATCATCTTCAAAATACAAAATAAACATTCCTGTAACATATAACTTCTATTCTACCCTTCTCTCCTCCCCTCCCCCCACATATAAATAAAATAAATAAATGTGCAGTATGTACTCATTTTAGACAATTCTCTCAGGCAAGACAAAGAAAAAATCCTGACTTTATTCACGTTACTATAACTTTTGTCACTTTAGTCTATTTAGTGTAAGCTGTGGTCTTTTCAAACTGTTTTAGTCTTAGTGTGGCCAATGTGATCGACAGTGGTCAGTTGTATTTAGGCTGAACATGCCTATTTGGTCAATGGTTGAGATGTACATCCCCCTCTCCCTTGTAACCAGGGTGTTCTTACATACTTTTGAATTATTTTGAAATTTCATTTTAAATCTGTTATTTCATGTTTACTTAAACATTTTACATCCATTAATATATAAAATGTAGCCCTATGCTCCTCGGGGAGTAACAAGGACTAAAGTAACTAATGTATAAAATGAGTTTTCCTGCATGTCATTAAATAAATGTGTAGGTATTTTTTAAAACTAGTTTTGAAATTCTTGAACAGCAACTTCAAATAAACATATCACACATTGTTGCTCGATTCTCTTATTTCTTCAATCTTTATCTCAAACACTCAACCCCAACTTAAACTGCAGTACCATATATTATCCTTTCGATTTGCTCTTTTATTATTAAATGTTATTTTAGCTATAAATCTGTATTTTTTTAATATATATTGTTATTCTTAAAGTGCATGGCTTGCACTTTCACTAAATAATATATTTAGTGTTGGAATTGCATTTGATGGGGGAAAAAAAAAGAAAAGTGAATAAGAGATCGATGCTTACTTCCGATCCTGATGAAGATTCCTCAGAGGACACAAACGGTTTTCTAGAGGTAGAGCGTTCATGTGGGCCTGGCGAATGCGGTCTCTTCTTTGACACAGATCTGCCACCGGGCTATGCCCCCCAAAAACAGAAAATTTATATAATTCCAGATCAGATTGACCGAATAAAGTCGAATAAGAACTCAAATGTACTTACGACAGTACCGTTAATTGTAACGGTTTTATTAGCCAAACGATGTATAGTAGCTTCTTATGCCTTTAAGTAGTTATCCATCGCAGCGTCCTGACTTTGGTTATTGAAATTTAAAAAAAAAAAATGCAAACCTGTTTTGAGTCATTCGTTTTAATGATGGCCTGCAGTGGTTCACTTTTCTTATTACTCCTGGTATTGACCATATTAACGATTTTCAATCACAAGCTTTTAACTACGTAGTACAGTATTTACTACATTCGGAATACTGCAGCACGTAAAACTCCCGCGAAATGGTTTTAGAGTGAGTCGAGAGTGAGTTCCCTTGATGGAGGAGGGTCTGTCCACGAAATACACGTTCATGAGAAAAAAAAAAAAAAAGGCGCAGAGTTCACACGATTGCCTTAACTAGCTATGTTGTTTTAGGTCGACGATAGTCCTTATTCTATTTTTTGTGAATTAAGTTTATAACTTTGTCCTCAAATTTCTTTACAAAAGCTTGTGAACGTTTCAAAACTTTCATGCAGATTACTATTTCAAAACTGACAAAGATTTATTTTTCACTGTATATCAGAAGAATACTATTAGCCTGAAAAGAAAATTTTTAAATAATTTACAGATTGTTACAAATAATTTTGATTTACCCGTTATTTCTTTATTGTGACAACACGTACATTAATTATTCGTCATATATGGAAGCGTTTACATGTCACATTCTTGTTACAGGTAGATATACATGTACACGTAATTTTGCAAACTTCAGATTTGATGGTCACAACAAAATATATATACGATCGAGTATACTGTTTAAAGTTTATATCGTCGTTAGCAAACGTACATAGCATCGCCGATACTTTGACTTGCCACGAGCTATAAAAGTCAGTGGACTAGCTATAGCTTTATTACTAGGTTGGTTGGTTTATTTAGTAAGAAAGTGCTTCCACATTGCGGCGATTTCGCACTAAGGGAAGAAGGAGGGGCGATGTCGAGGACCGGAGAAAACCCCCGACGCCCACAGTGAACATAGAGGGTTATGACCCTCATTTGCTTATTACGTTACCGGCAGCATGAGAAGTCACGTGATATTTCAGTAACATGGCGGCCCTGTCGGGCGAGGAAAAGAAAATAATCAATTTCTTGCAAGAAACCGCTGATGCTTCTACTGTATCGGAAATTGGAGATAAGACAGGAATTGATAAGCGTAATCTACATCTTTCTTTGAGAAAACTTAAGAAAAAAGGGTTGGTGTTATGCACATCGTCAAAGCCTCAAAAGTGGTACACAACTCCAGTGAATCAAGTGGTTCGAGAAGTCGAGTCGGAGGTATGCTGCAGAAAAGAGATTTTTTAAAAAAAGGCGACACAAAGCCCTTATAGACACATAACTAAATAGTGCTACATATTAATATTTTAATGCTTAAGAGATTAGAATATTTATTGAGGCTGCTATTTTATTTTTGTGTATTCTACTTTCGTTTTTGTTATCCTGTGGGTCTTCCCCAACTCTTCCATAGAAAACAACTTTCGTTTCACAAGCTAGATTTTGAAGATCGCCGAATTTAATCGTGAGTTATGCCAGAATATATTGCATGTGGTATAAATCGATTTGTAATGTAGTAATATTAAATGCACCAATTTAAAATCATACATATAGAAGGCAAAGACCTTATTTCAGTCACAGCCTTTAGATCATATAAATGCTAAGAAGTACATCGTCTCAGAAAAGAGCAAAATTTTAGAATAGTTTGATTTAAAATACATTTATGATCACATTTACAACCATTAAGTGGTAAAGTCATTTCATTATGTCTAGAACTGGAAATATTTAACAAGAGAGGACTAAAAGTGCAAATAATACAGAGGAAGTATATGTATTATGTTTTAAAGCTTTGTTATAACATACAAAACTTCAATAGAAACACTGTGCAGAAAAGTATTCATGTGCAGTTTTGGCATGAACAAAACATAAGCAAGACATTAATATCAGTTCAGTAAACTTTAAAAAAATAAGTTTCACTGATAATTATACCTTATGTTAAATGATAATTTTTGCATCGTTATGATGATTGGGTGCTTTATAGACTGCTACACTCAATGCATATACTCATTAACATCCAGAATAAAATTGTTTAGATCTGTAACTATAATACCAAAGACATTCCATGCTTCCAAGAACTTTAATGTTAACTTACAGGTTAAAAAAAAAGCATACATCAGAACTGTATGAGGTAATGCTATATTAGGTGAATGTGCTTTCTTCACCAGTCTGACACCACCATGGGCCCAACTGAGGGTTTCTTCCCAAAACCAAGTCTGGCAAGGTGTTGCTGCAGCGCTATGCTCCTTGAGGAGTAACACGGAATAAACTAAACTGACACCATCTCTTCACCTGACAGAGCATATTAATATTTAATATTTTGTTTCTTCAGCAGCAGATGAATGAAGAGGGCATGAATATTTATAATTAATTTGGTAATTAAAGTAAAGAATTTAGATGAATTACTTTCATACTGATGACTTTTAAAATTTCTTTCCAGCAAGATCCTGTCCTGCAGAGGCTATCTACATCTCAGCAGAATCGGGAGCAGATGATCTTGCAGCATATGAAACAACACAGAGAGCCTAAAAGTGCTATTCAGATTCGCTAAGGGACTTGGACTAACAACCAGAAAAGAGGTGAACCCAACCTTATATAAACTAGAAAAGAAAAAGATCATCAAGATTATCAAGAATCAAGCGAAAGGTCCACCACTCTGGAGGCTTGACTGTGATATGGATAAAGATGCTTTCAAAGATTCGAGAATATGACCGAAATGCTCCTGGAGCATATTATGGACACATCAAGGTAAATATGTACTAGGTTCTAGACTTTGCCTGCAAAAAAAAAAAAAAAAGTGGGTGTGTGTAGGGGAAGGGGGGGGCAGTCATGTGATGCAATGGTTACCGCCTGTCTCCAGTACAGTGAGGGTTGACTGTCCTGGGTTCTGCTGTCAACTCTCTGTTCTGTCTCTGCATGTGGCATCTGTTTACAATGGATGGCTGCCTTGCTATGATAGCCTTAGTTTTAGAGTGACTTAGTGACTACCTTAATGTGTGCATGACTAGAACAATTCTTTTTTCTGTCATACTTCTCCTTGTGCATTATTGGCATATCATTCCATGAAATTACCAAAGAAGTGTGATTTTGTTTTTTTGGAGTGTAAATATTATTAAGAAATTGCACAACTGTTCAGATTTACGACTGAAACATTTTGAGATATGCATCACAATAATAAACGTGCATGTATATGACCAAAATCCATTAGAGCCAGGCCAAAGTATAAGAATCTCAGTTACAATTAAGTTCACACACTTAATACATAAACACAAAGAGACTTGGCAGCTACCATAAAATGGGTGCTTGTATGAGTCTAGATTTCATTTTACACTTTAAACATTTCTGAGTTCTAGTATCCATCTTTTATAACTGCATGTCTTGTGTTAATGTGATGTTATATATACCTGCATTTGGTTGTCTAGGGTGGGTCTCAGAGAAACACCCAGAGAAGAAGGCCTCCATACTCTTCAGATCACCGTCACTCAAGTAGAGAGAGAGGGGGAGAGAGAGGTAGAGGGGTTAAGAACTATTCAGGTAGCAAATGGGGGAGACCAGTGGAGCTTCAGTCACAGAGCTGTCTACCAAACTCTCATCTTCGTGCAGAAATGGGTCATTCTCCTGGACACAACATGCTGACAAATGATCAGTCTCCACCTATTGCTGAAAGTTCTGCAACAGCTAGTACGGAAGGTGATAACAGCCAGGTAAGCGTGATAGAAAGCAAAAACATGGACAGTGATTCCTGTGATGTCTGGGAGGAGGAAAGCATTGATACTGATGGAGACTTTGATGACTGTGAGACTATGGACAGATTTGGGGATTTGATGGGGCACAGGTTAAATGACACACGATTTGAGATTATTTGTCATGATGATGAGGAAGGAGACATGGAGCTGTTAAAGAAGATTCTGCTTGTGATGAATGGTGTTCCAGCTTTACCTCTACAGCTGTAAATTTGGCTGACATTTTGAAAATGCCAGTGAAGGATATAGAGACAGCACTGAAGTTTGGCAAATCAAGAAATTATGTCATAGAAGGTGGATTTCCGATGTTCTGGGTCTTGACAGAAGAGGGAAAAGATTTTCTGGAAGGTATTAAAGAAGAGAGCCTTGCTTATCCAGAGCACATCATGTTTAGACGGGGCATGGACAGTTATGGACCATCATCCATGAGTGATGCTGGTATGAAGAGTTTATGGACTGGGCCACCACCACCTCCTAAAGAGCTCATTCAAAGAGATCCTGTCTTTTCTGGAGACTACCCACAGCTAACTCAAGGAAGCCAATTTCCAGTTGGTTTTGGTTCCACTTCTTCACAGATTTCTTGTGCTGGGCGAGGACAAGTTATTCAGAAACTGAGCAATGAATATAGAGCCCAGCAGAATAGTAAGATGTTGCCCACTGGGGCAATATATGCTCAAGAGCTTGAAGCATCACAGCTCCCTTCATTTCAGCCTGTTGCTTCAGCAGCATCTGCAAGGCAGCATCAGCCATTATTTCCAGTACCATTTCCACATACTCTTGTGCAATCATCTCCAGATTTTACTTGCATACAGTCTGCTGCTGGCTGTCAAAGCAGTTTTAACACCGTCATTCATACACCAGAGTCTTTGGAGAGGAAAGGGCTCATCATGGTGAGGCCGATTGTTAATTCTGTTCAACGAGCCTCAAGTGCTTCTGCAGATGTTGAGTTCCTTGGACATCAGCTGGACAAAACAGGCTTTGGCTTTGATATCAGAGGTAGGCAGGGTTTTTTCCTTCAAGTCATTACACTTCTCATTGTAGTCAACATTTTCTGACCTGTCTCTGTTCTTTTCTGATCTCCTTCATGCCATCTGTGCATGCGTATGTATGTCCATCTGTATATATATATATGTCTGTGTGCATAGATGCATACTTCTGGGTGCATGCATGTATGATTTTGTGTTTTATGTGCATTTTTATTCATTGTTTGTACAGTTTATTTTTTCTTTATTTCTTTATTTTGTTTCTATAGCATCATTTGCAACATGTTTTACTTCCTTTGCTATGATGTTGGTGTTACAAATTGCCGTGGACAGTTTTCGTAATGGCCTTTATATTAATGCTTGACTTGTTTCACTGAAATTGTGATTGGTCATCTTGGAATCGGTATACAGTTATCACTGATAATTTTTTTTAAAAAACTCAGTGTCGGTGCTATTTTGCTGATATTAGTGCACAGTAAAATGTACTAACTTTTAATGAGCTTGTAGTTTGCTATAGTACTGAAGATGACCGATTTTTTTTTTGGATACAGGTAACAGTTTACCTGAAATGTATTCTGTCCATAGGGAATGTGATTAGTCCCAGCATGGAACACAGCAGTCCATTGTCCTTGGATAGTGCTATCATGACAAGATCCCACAGCCAGCCTGTGTTAGGGTCAGGACCCATGTCACTGCCAGTAGGTGACAGCTCAGGTCCCTCTCTAAAGATTACATCAGAGAGCTTTGCTGCACTAAACAAGAACCCTATCAGTGCTCTGATGGAGTATGCTCAGTCGCGTCACTTGCAGGCTCGCATTGATGTCATCAGTCAGAAGGGACCGTCTCACCGGCCTGTGTGAGTATTATTATTGATATCACTGATTGGGTAAAGCTCAGTGCAAGGTACTATTTCTCCAAATCTGGGTGGATAGCCACTTTTTTCTGTCTCAAGATATAGGCCTACAATTGTCACCATACACAGAAAGAGGTTAATAATGCAGGCATGAATACATGAATACATTTACCCGGGTGAAGACCCAGGAATGGAAGACCTAAAGCCATGTGTACAAATGTCTTATTGCAGTTTTGACCCCTCTCCGCCATCAGTCATTGCTGTTCTAACATCCACAATTGCATGACTGGAAATACTCATTGAACTGAAGAATTGGTCACTTGTGCCAAATAGTTCGGCTGGCTTTTTCTATAGTCTCTGATTGTCTGGCACCATAATCCCCAAATTGTCCAGCAATAAGAGTCTTGTTGTTATTCTGAACTGTGTAGCAGTAGTAGGTCAAGGTCAGAGTCCAGCTGAGCGCATTGAAATTAACATGCCGGAAGTATGACATGGGTGGTAGAGTGAAGAGATGTAATAAGATGGAAGCTAGATCAAAATAAAGACACTTATTACTACTGACTTCATATTTTCCATACAGCCTCACATCTTTTCTATGGTGAAAACCTGTTTTTTTTTTGTTTTTTTTTTAATATCTCAGATGCCTGTCCACTATCCTTGCTGAGTACTGATATGACTGGCAAGCTAGTTGTGGACTTTATTTCTTTCACATCTGAATTATTACAGCTTCCTTTTTGCTGGCCTTCCTTTTGCCACAATCCAGCCCCTTCAATGTGTTGAAAATGTTGCTGTCTGTCTGGTGCTCTGGGCACAAGACTGATCATGTGAAATACCTCCCATCCTCCCCCCCCTAAGAATCCTGCTTTGTTTCCTTTCCTGGCTATCACTGACCATATCACTTGCAGACTGGATTTTCTGCACTATAAATTTCTCTATTACTGTGTCCTGATTACCTTTCTTCTTGCCTCACCCTTCAGACTCCATCCCATCCACTTCAGCATTCAGCAGCTTTAACATTCTGATTCCACATTCTTTGCACAATTCTGACCAGTCAAACGCTGGTCCCTCTGCTTGGAATATTTCCCCTTGCAAGTCTACTTTACAGATGCGCCATTTTCAGTGATTTCAAGCGGTTTAGACCTTATCTTTTTTAATTAAAATATCTTGGAAAAACTTGCCAGGATCAGTGGTCTTTACAAGTTTCATAAATTTTATTTTCTCACTTATTTCACTCATGCAGTGTATTTCTTATTGTACATTTCACACAGTAGAGAGTTAAATATGCCCTCCTTTATAATTGTAATATATATATATGATTGTTCTCTCCTTTTGTCTTTCTCACAAATTTCCAGTTAGATCAAATAGTTTTACTTGGATTAATTTACATTTCCATGGTGGCGCTGTTTTGCATTTCAGCTTTGCTGTAGCAGCATGGGTTGGAAATCGGCAGTTCCCAGCCGTCACCTGCAACAACAAGAAGGATGGCCGAAAGGAAGCAGCAGATGTTGCTTTGAGAACATTGATTGCCGAGGGCCAGTATACAGCAGCTTCACAGACTCCATCTGTAAGATTTAAAAAAAAAAAGTTCTTCTTTCACATTGCAACATTCTTCCTGTAAAACTAAAAGCTTGTAAAATTTTTCCAGGCTAATGTCAGTCACAGTCAGGCACAATTGACTATAATTTTTTTAACATCTTGAACTATTTTGTAACTGTCAGTATTTTTTTTAAATACAGTGTGTTGTCAAACATTGATTTTGCTATTTTTTTTATCAGAGCAAATCATAAGATTTCAAAAGATTATTAAGTATTCTTATCTCTTTGATTTGTTACAGATTAATGTTGCACCAGAGAATATGACTCATTTTGATAAAATAGCAGCATTAACCCACCAAGCCTTCAATTCACTCATTGCAAGCATTCCAGAAAATCTGGCTGGTCGGAAAGTCATTGCAGGCCTTGTAATGAAGCGCAGTGTTGATGATATTGGAATGGTTGTCAGTATTGGGACAGGTCTGTAGCACTCTATGTCCTTGTTTGTAGAGGGTAGGGGTCGAACAGCTCCCAGGACAGTCCCTTTCTCATGCTGGCTGCATACATAGCAGCCAACCTTGAACTGCCCACCTGCGGCTACTGGCAACTGAACCTATTGTTACATCAGAAGTTACAAAGTTGCCTGAACCACTTGGGGAGACCATGACCAGAAAGGGCGGGTAGGGGTGACCATGGGGGCAGGGAAAGGTGACGAGACCATAGGAAAAAGGGGGATGGTTCTGGAATGTTCGACGGAGATAGAATAAGTAGTGTAGCTTTACAGTTGAGAGAGGCTTTTTGGATTTTGGAAGTGATCATGGAGAGACGGCAGGCCAGCCGCCAAGTGAAACTCTGAATAAAATCTATGGTTATGCGGCAATTTCTATCTTTGTTGTGTTCTTGTATGACTAGCCCAACTCTACATTTAGCCATCAGGGACTGATATGTTGGTTACAGGTCAGTAGGGGTGTTGAAAGATAAATGTGCTGTAGAAGTTAATGCTGTCACTATCTCAAAGAAGCAGTAGCCAGCTGCAATATTTATTTAAAAGAATATGTAAACTATAATAATAGCTTGAGCTATATTGCAGATGCATAAAATAATTATCAAGAGCAGGTTCATTGTAAGTATGCATTCATTATGTTTACTTTTATGGTAATTCAATGATTATCTGAGATAAACTTAATGGATGTAGTTTTTCAGTGAGGCTTTCTGAACTGGTTTGAGAAGTAAAGATAGTTTGTAGGGGATGCACCATCCTTAATGAAATGTCATTGTCGTTTCCTCATATCTAATCAGGTAACAGGTGCATAACTGGCGACAAGCTCAGCTTGGAGGGAAACACTGTCAATGATTCACATGCAGAAATTATTACTCGACGAGGATTTCTGAGGTAGGTTTATGCTGATGAAGCAGTTTCAGTTATAAAGTTTCATCCTATGATAAACATGTAAACTGGCAGAATACTCACTGCCTCTGTGCTCTTGGATACCCATGAAGGGGTGTTATAAATAATGTTGTGTGCTTGAGATAAGAATTACCTAAAAACTATGGATGTCTTCATTTAAGTGAAATAATTTGTTGATGTTGAAATGATTCATATGCATTCATTTTTCATAAATTTAGAAAATGACCAATAGTTTTGATAAGCAAAGAAGTAAATAATAGCAAGCACAGAATTCTGTATGCATATCTACTTAATGTACTTAATGTACATGACATATACCACCATTGATAAACTGAACTGATAACCATATTATGTGTATGTCCTTAACAGTCGATATATGTCGACAGATGGTTATGTTCTGAGGAATCTCGCAATTTTATTTTCATTTGCAAGGTTTCTGTACCAGCAGTTAATGACTTATCAAAATGGGAAACCTCATAAAATATTTGAGCAAGGTAGCTCGGGGAAACTGAGGGTTCAGTCTGGAATAACATTCCATCTCTACATCTCTACTGCACCTTGTGGAGATGGGGCGCTCTTTTCACCAAGGTTTGTATGTCATTTCTTTTTTCTATTTTGGCAATGATTATTTATGTTAATTTGCTTGTAAGTGCTTGAAATGGAGGATAACACAATACAGGAATGACATAACCAGTGAGTACAAAGAATATGCAATTAGAGAACACATTTTTGGAGTATTTAGCAGCAACCATGTGTGGCAGTATATAATTCAGGTGCATTAAGAACTCTAAACATGCATCCAGTTGTAGGATTGTTTTTGTTTGTGTTTAATGCCATACCAGCAACTAGGCCTATATCCAGTTATATGAAAAACTGTAAATGACTATTTATGTGCTATTACAGATTGAGCGTTTCTTTCAGATGGAGTTTATTAAGTGTTTGTTTCTGATATAGCTGTAATTTACTTAAGTCTGTGATATAATCTGAAGTTTCTATTTTGAAATTTCTTTGACAGAGATACAGAGTCAAACAATGGATTGCTTCCAAACATTGACAGGCGAGAACATCAGCCAACATTCACCAGCAATGTTCAGGGACTTTTGCGAACCAAAATGGAAGGAGGTAAATAAGCAAAGAACATTGATAAATATATATCTATAAAATTAATTTGGTGGCAGTCTCAGTGAGGTGTTAGTATTGGCATAGCAGGGTTTGCTTATGATTCATAGTGCATGAGTCTGAAATAAACTTTAAACATGAAGTTACAATAAGAGTTCAAGAGTGTACTTACTGAGATTTTGAAGTTTTCTATTTTAGTATGATTTTTTTTTTCCTATTTTTATTTGCTCTATTCATTTGAAATTTTATGAAGACTCTTTACTCATTGCTCATTTCTCAGTTTTAATCACACATAATTTGTAAAATTGTTTTTATAGGAGAGGGTACAATACCAGTGGATGCTAGTGAGATTACTGTACAGACGTGGGATGGTGTGGTCAGGGGAGAGCGACTTCGTACCATGTCTTGCACTGACAAAATTTGCCGCTGGAATGTGCTGGGTTTGCAAGGAGCTCTTCTGTCACACCTTTTGGAACCCATATATCTGGATTCTCTCACACTTGGTATGACTTGTAGAGCTGTGGTGTTTGTTTGGATTTTCTCACACTTGCAGACTTCTTTGCAATCATACTCAGTATCTACTCAGTTTGCTATTTGTTGACTATCATATTTTGCAATTTAGTATTTTGGACATTTAAGGGACTACAGCTTAACAAATGGTCACAAATTTGTGTTGTTGATTGTTCAGTGTTTGAGTGTTTCTCACAGCTTGCTTTGCTTGATTCACAAAATCGAACAGTCTTGGTTTCAGTGGTTCGTCTGTCTTCTATTTACACAGGTTTTCTCTATGACCATGGCCATCTTGCGCGGGCTGTCTGTTGTCGTCTGGACCGTGAACCACCGCCTCTGGACACACGTTTGCCAGCAGGATTTCACCTGAATCATCCATGGCTGGGACGAGTGACAGCATGTCAGCCTCTGAGAGAGACACAAAAGACAAAGGCATACAGCATCAACTGGACAGTCGGTGATGCCCAGCCTGAAGTCTTAGATGGCACTCTTGGACATTGTTACACAGCGTAAGTTCCCTTGGTTATTTATTTGTGTCTAGATGTGTTTTCCTCCAAGTGTAAGTACAGGAACTGTAGTTTATTTGAAGCAGTTACACTAAATAAATAGCCTCTTGTACCACATGAAAGCCTATGAAAGCCTACCACATTAGCCTAATATGCAGCTTTCCTTATTTTAAGGGACTACAGCTTAACAAACTTCCAGTGTGAGTCCAAGATTTTTCTGTCAAAAAATCTTTTTACTTGTACTAAAATATTTTGCAAAATTCTTCATAGAAAGTGCAGACAGATGTTCATAAATAAACTATTAAAAAATCACTGCTGTAAGCTTGTGGACAAAGCACTGACATAAAACACATTAAATGATGCTGTTGTGTTTAATTTTTATTGCAGAGTTGAGAAAACAATTTTTTCACGCCTCGCCAAACGCAGTTTGTATAACAGCTTCAAACAGGTAGCCCACTACACTGGTCGCACCGACCTTTTGCAGTTTAGCTGCTATCGAGAAGCCAAAATGTCTGCCAAAGACTTTCAAAAGGCCAAGATGGCCATGATGGAGAAGTTCAAGGAGACAAGATGTGGAGCTTGGGTTAAAAAGCCAGTTGAGGAGGAAATGTTTTCTTAGGAAGGTTATCAGTATTTTAGCATCTTTTCTAGCACACAGAAGCATAACTTATGGGGAATACAGAAAGATTGTCACAGAAGTTACCATCTTTTTAATAGTTTCAGTGTTACTGGTGGTAAGATCCCATATTTGTAGCAGTAACATTGTTGTTAACATCATTCTTAATGGTCGCAGCTTTTGTACTGTGACCATGTTCCCTTTGTTGTTTTGGAGAGAATTACTGATGGTCTTCTCAAGTTTGATAGCTGTAACATTTACAACCTTTCCTTCAAATTATACAAAATTAAATGAAAACAGATTGCTTGTTTGTGTGAATGCAATTCTTAGTTTTATTTTTGCACTTAAGTTTGCATAAAGAAGCATGACGTTTTTTTAATTTTTGTTGTTTTGAAGGATTGGTGGGAAGGTATTCTCAGGCATTAAATGTATGTCTGAAAATTCTGTGTTTACAAAATGGTCAAATGATCTGACCAGTGTGTGAAGATATTCCTATCAGAGTTGTATCTTCTGTGTACTAGTAAATTTGCTGAAATTCTTAAGCAGACCAAAGAAAACCCTTCTCAATTAATCTGACTAATCCTGGTTGGCAGAGCATCTGCAGTGGCATCTAGCTTCAACTATTGTTGGCAACACCTCATTCAAAAGGATGGTGTAACTTGATACATAGTTTGGTCAGATGTCTTTATCATGATGAGACCATGCAGGTGCATGCAGGCTGGAAATAGCTCAGTTGTGAAACGAACTTGTAACCTTCGATGGAAAGCAGGTTCTTTTTCCATCAGAAATGTGAATGATGGGCTTGAACAGCGATTAGAAACAATCGGCATTATATTTGCTGATGGGCTGAATGGGGTCGGCATGAGAAGAGACACCGTATTTCTTCACCTGCACCTCACTGATGCTGTTTCTATTAATTGTCTTGTGCTTCGTTCCCATTGTGATGGAAAAAGAAAACTGTTGTCCATTGTCAGAAATAAAACCCAAGGAATAAGTAGAGCTAGGCTGAAAAAATAATGGCCATGCTCCATGATTGTTGTATTTTGTCTGTACAGTCTTGTACTTTCCCATTTGTACAGTTTGTCTTCAGTCTTGTACTACTTTCTGTTTTGCACAGTTTGAGGCACAGCAGTTGCCACGGATACAGTGATGATTGGGATGTTTGGTTTAGGTCTAGTCTAATGCTTTTAATGCTTTTCTTACTGTGATTGTGGCTCCTATTTAAAGGGCAGCTATATAATAGCCTAAGTGGCTGGTTCAATCTAAAATGCTAATTCAACCCCCTACTCCCCTTTCCCCCATACCTGTTTCTAATTTTCTGTGCCATTTTAGTAAACTCAAACCCACATTTTTGATTATACATTTAAAGTGTACATTTTCTAAAAATGGATGAATGGAATAATTATCACCTGAAATATTTGATTTACATGCACATACATAGAATTGTATACATTTTTATGTAAATAATAAATTAACTGTTACTTGGTGTAGTTATTTGTGTAAGGTAGAACTGGATAAAAAACAATCTTTTTCTTTGCAATTTCATTCTATTTTCAATTATGCAGCATAGAAGTGTTTCAAGCTAAAATTATGCGGATAATGCCGAAGATGCTAAGGGTACCAAGATTTGTATTTGAGTTTGTAAATTAGGTTAGGCTACTGTTTAAAAAAAAACTTGCTTATGGGGATTTGAATAGGCGAAGAAATCATTTTTATTAAATTTCACAAAATTCGTGTTTCTCTTTGTCATTTCGTGTTCGAGGCATTAATAAGTGATGCGAAAGGAGTGATTTGTGTCACCATTCCCTTTCACATGTGTTAGGGTTAGCGGTCAATTAGGTCAAATGAGAAAAGCTATATGAAATTCTCTAGGCCAGTGCAAGTTTACTGTTATTCCACATCTCAAGTATCATACCAGATATGTGTCTAGCAGTTTGTTCACTGCTATAACCAGCAGACATCTATATACTATGCTACGAAGCAAACAAAATAAATTACTTCATTAATCGCTTGTGGAATTTTCATGGTGAATTCTAAATAGCACATCATAAGTACCGATAGACCTCTTCGTAATTAGGTGCTTGAAAAACTATATTGTGTGCGGTTCAGACATTGTGAGCATGGCTGAGGCACAAACACATCCTCTGCACACAGATGACGTTTACAGTCTTATCTGAATATTTTGTTCAGAGAGGGAGGCATCTAGCTGTTTCCAAAATGTTCCTAAACTGAGGCAAGTGCAAGCGTTTAATAATAAAAATCAAACTTGATAATAGGGTCTCGAGGACCAACAGTAGAGTTACATCCGAGCCAATCAAATTGACATAAAAATCAAGAGCATTAAGCAGATCTCAATAATTTAATAAAATAAGTATCGTGCACTTATAATTTCAAGCAGTTAAGATATCAAAGGAGGTCGCAAAAATATGCGACGTCTGCCACAGGTATTCTTTTGAGAATATCTTATTCAACACGAACTGAGAAGATAATTTTTTTTAGTAAAGTGGTGACATGTTTCTGAGTAAAATAACAGAAAAAAACGGTTATGTAAAAATAGGCATCATCTTTGAAATTTACTTTTATTTTCTTTAAAATTGGTCAGTCAGTTAAAAATTGGGGTTGAATCATACGAGAGGCAGGCATTTGGAAAAAGTCATGTTTGATTTTCCCTTATATCCCACTCAAAAATGACTTTAAAAATTGTTTGGGGTTCACGTGGAACATATTTTATGTTTTTTTTTTCTTTCGTACCAAACACAGACGTTATTCAGATAATGCACATGTATAGCAAGTAGCTCACATCAAAACTGAAAGAGGTCACACACCTAGACTGAGGTGCAGGTCACAAAATTTTAAAATAATTCTAAAAACTCGTCCATAGAAGCATTAATGGATTAAGTCGGCAATCATCAGTTATAACTTAACATCCGTGGCTGTACAGTCCAAGTAAGGTAGGTGACTATACTTATATTATATCACAGTTTGAGATCGTCGCTAAAACTCCTTTTAGACTGGCATGCCAGCATTACTGCAAGTGATACATGCTTTTAATTCCGGTGAGATGGCGACATGCACACTGTTTAGTAGACTAATAAACTAAAAAAATGCACAAATTTGTAAAGCGTATACTCTCACTCCTAAGGAGCATGTTCTTAGCGATGGAGAGTAAGAACGAGACATGGACAGCATACGAGGAACAGAAGAACAAACTACATATGAACTACAAAGGAAGAGAAGAAACAACAGAACTGATGATGAGTAAAAACAAATACAAAAAATTCAAAGAGTTGTGTTTTCTTTGATCAAAGATGTAACCTAAACAAACCTTGGGTGTCTCTTCGCATGACAGAAGATTATGCTTCTGGGTGCTGCACGCTTTCAGAGTTTGCCGGTGGACCAACGAGTGTCGACGAGATTGAAACAGACGTCGAGTTAGCATACATAAAATCTTTCCGGTAAATGATCCAGGTATAGAATCCACCTGTGTGCTTGGGGTACATTCAACACCAGCAGAATGATTCTCCGTACTGTGACGTGGCCTCTTTCGTCTCCCTTAGTTTTGTAATCACAATTGTTGTTACTTGAATCCTCTTTGCACTTTCTGTATTTGACTTATATAAGTCATATGTAGTGTTGTTTATCCTTCTGTTTTCATAATATGTTATAGTTTGTTTTTCTGTCCCTCGTATGTTGTCCACGTCTTGTTCTTGTTCTAAAACTATACTCATTACGAGAGTGAGTTTGCGCTAGACAAATCTTGCGTTTATTATTTTTATTATGACTACTACATATAAATGATAGTCTTGGTCTTACAAACAAGTTCCTTTCTGAAATGTTTGTTCTGTTTTAACACACAGCTTATATCTAAAGAATGTTTTGATTTTCCTCAATTGTCCGCTTTAATTTTTGTGTTTCCATGCGGAAGTTTATTTACACGATTTTCATGACTAAGACTTAGCGCATTTTCGTGTAAACAAGTGCTAGGTGATGAACGGGCTGAGAAAAGAGCTAAGGTCTTGACAGATTCATACTTGTTCCTTGAGAAGTCTTTGCTCCCGTCGTCAGCATTTGTCTTACTGACGGTTTGAACTTTGCATGAGCTAGCACGAGGTAGATGATTTGTAACGGCCAAGTTTCGTATACATGCAAGTCGTCTTTCTGTGTCTCGCCTTTCTGTGGACGAGGTCGAGGATGGTCTGAGTGACCTGCCTGGTGCTGTGGTCATGTTGTTGGACACATTGTTTTGTCTTGCAGTAGCTGCTGCGTCTGGCCGTGCCGTCAGCTGTCCAACAGGTGATCGACCAAATGTCGGAATAGTTGACCTCTGACATCCTGCCACATCGCCTCCTTTCCAGCCACCAAGCCTTCAAAACATCGGGGATAGAAACAACATTAATGTGAATAACCCTTATCCAAGATTAGTACTTCAACACCCCCAATCTATCAGCCAGACAATTAGAAGGTTCCTGGAATTTTTGGTCAAACGCGAGACATTGTCCCCGGGGTCGTTATGTTCAATGTTCACACGTTAGTCACTGGAATGAACCCCATACAACTGACAAGCGAGAAAAGAAAGAATGGGAGACAGCTTTAAGAAATCACTGGACAAAGAACGGGCTGGTGATGTCTACTAACACGAGATTATGGCTGACCTTTCGTCAGGTGATGCATCTGAGGTCTTCACAGGCTCCGCCTCGCATGACACTGGGACTGTAAAAATTATAACAGTCAGCATGAAGAGAATAACAGGCAGCTGACCACCTGGACTTGTTTGTCTTGTATCTGAAGAGACTCACAGACTTGGATGGATCTTTAATTTTCTTTTCTCAGTCGATCTAAAATTTCTCCGCACACTAAATTAAGAAACATTGCCTCAGGCCTGACGATAGAAGGGTGGGGCAGGGGGCTCTGGTGTACCCGGGTGCACAGCCTAGGTCAGTATGTGTTTTTTTATTCTTTTATTTGTAAGTAAATCTCTAAGGAAAGAAAATACAGTAACTCGGCTTCTAAATTCAAAGTCATTTTTTCCTTATTTACTGTACTTTTTCTTGACAGTATTGCATTGCTTCACTAGTCACAATATTTGCTCTTGTTTAATTTGTTCAGCAGCAGCATCTTATTATCTTTATTCAAACAACTTCAGATACACCATGCAGATCAAATATTATCAACCACATCCATACATTAACACATACAGTGGAGTATTTTAGTTGTGTATACTTTTCAGATAATAAGCCCGATGGAGAGTCGTGGGACAAACATTTTAATTTCCACTGATTGACAAACAAAAGTCTACAGGGAAGTCTACGGTACTCACCTGCTGAGTCTTTGCTAAGAAGGCGTTGTTTATAATGTGGGATATAAAAGTCCATCTCCTCTTCCATATTAACTTGACAACGGCTCTCCTAAGATAAAAAAAAATCCTTTATTGTTCAAACATCACAAGTAAGAGATTGGTCAGTGATAACACTGGTTTACTTAAACTCTCTTGACCCACCTACCCTTACGGATCACCCCATCTCACCCAAGATATATTATTTATTTGACTGCTTATAAAAAATAAATACAATTCCTTAAAAATTGAACAAGAAATCCCGGACTTCAAAAAGATTATACATATTTTACTGAATGCATAGTATTCACATTGACCACGTTAAAAAGTCATAATTATTTGATGCTGGCCATACCAACCAGAGTCAAGATGTCGAAGTGCAGGTTGCCGACCTTAAGTTGCACCTCGTCGATCTCCGCCGGGGTCACCACGTGAGGCGTGTCCACCCGCACGTACTGTGAAACGGTGGGGTGCCCCGACCTTTGCGTCTGCGCGGAAACTGAGAGACATGCCAGACCAAGACTAGGTAACCACATTTTGTAGTGACACTCATTAAGAGTTCTACAGATCCATACACAAACCATGAGGACACACACTTTGAATGAGAACATTGAGATTGCTCGAGGTCACAAGTAATAGCTGGCCGAAAATACATCTTACCTATTCATTTTATTAATTTCATTAAGAATTCATGGTAAAAATACTACAATACTTGTAGGTATGCCTGGAAGAAATGAATGGAGGACTGTTGCTACACAGAAATCAGTGACAGTACACCGAGCTTCTCTCAGTCTTAATTAGATGCATGCTAGTTAAAACTTTCAGCCATCCGCCATAATTAATAATGTCCCCTTTCGTGTCTGAACATGAACACTACCTCGTGCTCACTTTCCTACTGTCTGTATAAATGTTCACACTGAACTACAAATGACAAATCAGCAGCCACTCACCTGTAAACGGGGCGGAGTGCAGGCGTCTCTGAACAGACCTGTACACAGCTGTGGCTGTGGCTGCGCGCGAGGCCTGCGCAGTGCGTGGTGTTCTGTACGTCGACAGATTCGGGGCGCTGATTGGTCGATCTCGAATGGAACCAGCATGCGCTCTGTACACACGTCTTTGCGATTGGTTGATTTCTGTTTTTAAATGACGGTACTTCCGCTTTTGGTCCTGCGTCTGAAATAAGCCGGACACGCGTCTGTGAGTAAAGCTGCTGTATATCTTAGTGAAGTAAACAAACATTGCAGCGTGCGTACCAATATCACACGTAATAAAACTGATGCAAAACATCTATATAAAGGCCCAGCACTAAACAAGATGACTTGATAACTTGAGTAAATAAAATATTATCATTGTGTGCAGGTACTTTCAAAGTATTTTTGTACATCGATGTCAAAGATTCGCATCTATTCATAAACATTTTCACAAGGTTCAGTCTAAGTCCCTCAGAAATTCATCTGTATGGAATTTATAGTGGTCGAAGACTGAGATATTAATTATTAAATGAATACACATTAAAGTGAATAAGCATGAATAATAATTTTCCTTGAGCAAAAAATTTTACTAAAGTGGAGCTGCTGAAGAAAGTAGGTAGTCGCATTCTTGGACGTAAGAAAAACCTTTTTATCAAAAATGTCCTCGTACCTGGTGGTGAAAAGTTACCCTGAGTTTATAAATAACTGTCCGAACTCAGCATCGTCTGAAAGAGTGGCGTGTATAACAATCTCTTTTATTTAAAAAAATCCTCACCATCTTCAGTGTACCTCATCACACTATACGGATCTGCAAAACCAGGCACTAGCCAGATTGGAATACTACACATTGCACAGACAAAGCAACATTTTGCGTGAACACGGACAGACACGCTCACACCAACTCCTGACTGAAGTCCAGTAGCCTACATATGCTCTAATACACATCTAGCCATCTTCATGCTTTGGGATTAATGACATCTGTCAGCTAGAGAAAGTCTTGACTGGTCTTGATTACAGTCCCGACATTTTGGTAATCTCCGTTAAAGTAACACTATTAAATTTTAATATTAGCAAATTTGTAGTCGCACAAATTTCAATGACACTATTTTTGTTGAGGTTTTAAATTATGATTTTCTTTATTATATATATTTAAAAAAGTCATTTTCAAGAACTTTACACATGTGATAAATAGTATAAGTAACACAAATATTTTCTGCTGCAGTTTAGAAGTTAGTCATGGTTAGCTTAAATGTATAAACAGGTTTTCCCCTTTCTTTCTTACTCGCTAGTCTCGGCATCTACTAATTCTAGCACATTCCATACAGCTCCTACATCACACGTACACCAACCAGCGCCATGTCTCGATGTGTTTACCTCCCTTCTTGAAAACCCGTAGTGGACATCTGACAGCTGATTTTCATAAAGCTGAAATAATTTACAATTTTCCAAACAATCTAAATAGTTCATCACGAATCCTAAATAGACCAACACAAGCGATAAAAGAGGCACTGAGGAACATTATCATTACTTAATTAAATCACTTATAATGCAGAGGTTATTCCCGTTCTGAGGAGAGATAGCTTACTGGAAAGTTGATTGCATGATATGCAAAATATCCATTAGTTTTAATATTATTTAAAAAAAATTTGTGGATGGTTTACAAAATCGTTAGCCAGACAAAGGCAGTAACCTGTCGTCTGCTTATGTTTGTTTCTCTTTCCACAGTAAGGCTGGCAAAGTGGATGTGCAAAGGGTACTAACACCACGGAATGTTTGCTATAAAGGTGTTAAGCATTGTGTCCAATTTATCTGTGGGTATATCCTAAAGGTGAACGTATATTTTTCGTTTGTAGCAACTGAGATGTAAATGAGCTGGTCTTGCTTTTGGGCTTCGAGTTTCAATCTTTGTCTTAATAATCTCGACAAACACTCATATGCTAGTCTACCTGTTTGATGCGGTTTGCTGAGAAGACCACTTCTCCTTTGAACATGTGTTTACTGCCGTGTTTTTCTCGCCCGAAGTCCCATTCTTCCGCCAGGTACTGATGGTCCAGCAAGCGAGCCCGACGCTCGTCTTCATGAGACAACAGGTTCTCAAAATCCTCAAGCTGTAGAAAGGTAAAGTGTGGTTTTATGATAATCATACTGTTAATGATATTTCATCGACCACCTAACTATTCCAAGTATCGGCCTATTGCACAAAAGAAAATAAACACAAACTTCACTCTTTATTTCCTAAGGTCTGTTCTTTGCTCCTTCCACTCTCTCTTCTCTTCATTTATTTTCGCCACATTGCTTCTTGCTTACCATTCTTGTTGAAGCTTTTTAAAAAATATGTTTTTCATTCTTCCGTTTTAGTCTATGTCCTTTTTTTTCCGTTTTCTTCTTTCTTTCCTTCTCCGTCTTTTCTGTCTTTGTCTAGTTCTTTCTTTGGCAATTAAAAAAGAAAATTACTTAGTATGCACGACTTACAGGAAATGTTCCCTTCTCTCGTCCCGTTGTCTCAATATGAACGTTCGCTTTGTGAAACGCTTTTGCACGATCACACCTAAGACAACCAAGACATGTTAAATGAAAAGGCATTTAGTAGTCTATAGTATCTACTTTATTTCTCTATTTAATCACTTTGTTTGTGCAATAATGTATAGGCATTTCAAAAAGAAGTAATAAAGAGAGAGCGTATATCTATGTTTCATTTGTATACTATTCCACCTCAATCATACTAAGAAACAAAAAGCAAAACTCAGAGAATTTCAGAGTAAGGAAACTGTATATTATAACGGTTCGGGAAAATGTGATTTTACACAGCGATTTTATGGTTAGCTGACATTCTAATCTATCATGTATTAGTATCATGCTCTTAGTATTCATAATCCTCTAGGACAGTTATCATGTATATTAGTATATATATTAGTATCATGCTCTTAGTATTCATAATACTCTAGGACAGCAACACCACAATGAAATCAAACTATTGTCTTCCATCGAAAGACGGATCAATGAAATCATCAATAGGTCAGTGAAGTTGTTCAGAAAGGTCCAGCACTGACCAGAGGACGAGATCAAAGAACTCGTAGAGCTGGATGCGACCTGCCTCCTCCAGTCCGCCTCGCATGTGCTTCACGCGGTGCATCAGCTTCAGGGGCGAGATGACCCGGTCACACATCTGGAAAAGAGAGTTCGTCTCATCGTGTGCTCTCTCCCCTTAAGTAAACTGTTGTTCTTTTGCTGTTTAATAGCTTTCTCCGTGTAACTGAACTTTAAATTCTTTCCTTTCCTTCTTGAGTCTTTTATCTTTCCTTATCTCTTCCTTTATTTTCCGTCTGCTGCTTTTTCGTTCTTTATGGTCTTTTTCCGGCTTAACTTTGTCTTTATTCATTTCCACTTTCATTTCTATAAGCGTCACTGTTTTGATAGCCAGTTCAGCTTTGTAGATGAAGGTATACACTTCGTATACCAGGTTGAGTCTTTTAATTATTATACATACATATACATAGTGTGCCAAGAGGTCTCAGACCTTAAGTGTTCTCAGGAGAGTGCGTGGATGCAGTCGGAGTCCCTTCATGTCGCTGGCTTCGTACGTGGCATACGCCAACCGGATGTTGCGTAGTTCCTCGAAACTACACAAAGCGTCATCAGAGTATGTCAGGTAAGGCCAGGTCAAAGGTGAACTTGTTGACCTAATTCACTAACAACATTTAAGATTATTTGTGTAATATTCTGCTTAAGCCTCTCTGTTATTCACAGACTCATTCTTATTCCTTTTTTTTAAAAGGTGGTTGGGGTTTCTGAAAGCTTTTGTAGTAGGAATGGTTGGGTGAGGGCTGCTACATCTTAGCACATGCTGAAACAGACTTGCCTGTCTCTAAATGCCTCATCCAAGATGTCCCGACACAGTATTCTGTCAGATCAAATGATTTTAAGATGCACACAAAAGCACAAAACAGTCGACATAACCAGACCGGCACTTTTGGCTGTTTTCCTTACACCTCACAGGATCTGAACGCATTCAGTCAGTCAACGACAAGTACAGAGTTAATAAAAAGGAAAATAAAGAAATAAACTCTCTTGACCCCAAATAATCAAAAGAAAAAAAAAACGGAGACAGAAAGCTGGAACTTGTTTACCGTTAGCTGCGAAAGTGTTAAATATTTGCTTAGGTGTTGCGTCTGCGCTACGAAAGATTTATTTATTTACCTACCTAAACAGTTTGCGATGTAGAAGTGATATGGACTTGCGAATGACACAAAGGTTCCAGTCTGCTGTGTGCATGTTGAAGCTGCGATGGAGAGCCTGGTGCAAGAGTTTCAGCTCTATCATCCGCTCCAGCTGCTGCACACACGACATGACGAGAAAAGATTACTAACTGCTTCAACAGGCAGGTAGCGAGGAGCGAAGACAAGGTCCATTTTACAGGTTGACCACAAGTACTGCCAAGAGGTGAAAGGTCACAAACGAGAAATGACGTAGACAATCCCAATTAAAAAGGTAATGAGTTAAAAAAATGATAAACACCTTCAGACTAAACAGACAAACATAACCTAGGATAAAAAAAGACTAGTGGACAGTTATAAAAGCTGTCATACTAATGAATCATACTAATTACCTATATCGTGCGAGTTTCTTCTGTTTATGTTTAAAGATGTATTTAAGTTTGCTTACACTCAGTGACTGGAAAATAGATAGGTATCTAGTTGCCAGAGATATGAGTCATCAAATGTATAGACTGGGTGATGAAAAGCGATGAAAGAAATCTTGACTGACTGGATGACTTACAGAGAGACTCATGCCATCTTTCTGTACTGTCAGGTCAGGCGGTACATTCTCCTTCACAATGTTTTGTGGGAACTGGAACCAGAGAAACAGTCAAGTATACAGGAATTCTCCTGAGGTACGTACAAACAAAACAGCCTATATTACATACATTTCCATATAATAACTGAATACATTTGTTACATTATAAATTAGTTTCATTATATGACAATGTTAGTAAATGGATTATTAAGCAGAAAGCTGCTAGTACACCTAACTAGGTGAACAGAAGTTCCTAACTGGGTTGTGGGCTTCACAAGGAGGTGAGGTCTAAGCTGGCCCTGTTACCTGAAATCAGTGTCAACAGTCGAGGCCTTTGTGGGCGACACAAAGCAGGTAAGCGCCATTTCAGCAGGGTCGGCAAGGTAAACACTGGATCGAGAGTAGCTATCTATGGCGGGCATTCACACTTCACAAGAACCGTTGAACACAATGAAAAGGAAATCGGTAGCTAGACTAATTGTCTTTTTTCAATACTCTTTGCTGACAAAGTGGATTGGGTGGACAGCAATGTGCCATTACAGGGGTATACACATGTAGGTTAAGGTTTTGTCCCCATTGGACAATCATACCCCTTTTAGAACTATTGGTGAACTATGCAATCTGTTTTTCTTGGTAAATATCTGATTAAAGTGTAGTGAAGTGAAATGAAAGCTGCTGGCATAAAAAACTAAGGAGTGAGTGACATGGTCCGTGAAATTCAAAGAGGCAGGGATTAGGAAGAGAAAGGAAAGAGGGATAGATAAAAAGCAACGAAAAAAAAAAAAAAAAACCCAGAGTAAAACGATAGTCTTGATTGTCAGAAAGGGACTCCATGTGATTGACAACGGCATTTCAGTAAATGTAGTCGTCGACTATTGCCGAGGTAAACTGAGCTTTTCTATTGCTGCATGTCATCAAGATAGGTGCAAGCTTCAATCGTCACTAATTCGTGCTTTTTATATCATTGAGGGAATTTCAGTTGAGCCAAAAGCTTTATAAATTCTACCAAATGGGAAAAATTTACTCTAGACGATAGACAATAGCGATACCCGGAATACAAAGGGGTAGGGGAGAGAAAGATAACAAGAAATTTCGCTTCTTTGCTCACCCGCAGATTGACTTTGAGAGTAAAGTTACAGCAGGAACAAACACGACAACATACATTACATAAATGTTATCTCGTGGCAAACACGGGCTGTACGGGTGTCAGCACAACAAAATGACAAGGCTATTAGTATACACCAGGAACACTTAAGCTGGCACAAAATGACCCCACCGCCCCGTCTTTTGATTCTGCAAGAAAGGAGATGGCACTCACACATGGTCTGACATGTTGACAGCACCTCGTGCAGGTACTTCCAGGTGCCCCTAGTCTACCGCTGTGGTTACAGGGCTAACTTAGTATGACATGAACCCCGCTTATAACGAAAGTCAGATTCATTTCTATTTCATGTTCCAATTATTTTTCTCTGCTATGCAAGCGCTTAAAAATCAGTATAAAACATATAAACTGGTCTTACCCCCAGCATCCTTGCTAGGCACCTGGAGAAAAAGTTTATAACATTTGAAAGTTAAAAGAGAATATAAATAAAGTTTTGCACAATATCATGATTAATATCCTTTCCTTCCTTCTGAATTTGTACTGTTACATTACTTATTTCTTATTTTACTTGTTTTGAACCAGATAATTTGAACGCACCCAAGTTCATCCCAGGTAAGAAAGTCTTTGCGACTTGGATATCGCAGGTGAACCATTTTCTGTATCGCGGCTACACACCAGCATTCAACATTCGAGGAGAGTTCTACCTGTACAACCAAGAGATTAAACTTATGTATGAACTTAAAACACTTTCCCTCGTCACATAGTTACGCTGTCCTCAACAGAGTAGGTGTAGTTGCTGTCAGGTACTCAGGTACACGAGAGAAGGTTCCGGCTTCCAATTTCTTACTTGTATACATGTGATATGTTTCCTTGATTAGTTCACCTTCCCGCTCAATTCGTAGGCACAACACAGTCCCCCTTCCTTCATACTGTTCGGGGATTCCAAAAAAAGCAAAACGTGTAACGTACACATAACCGTTGCCACCCGGTCACGACAGTGTGCCAGTGCGCCAGGTGTGCACAGACTTGCCGCATATCAAGAGATTGTCTCTCAAGCTGTTGCTTTCACTTGTCGGCACTGAAGCTCAGCTCGTCTCAAACAACTTCACCCAGCGCCTGGCGATATTCTGCTCATAAATCACGAGTTTCTGTAGGAGGCGATAAGCGGATAGACAGGAGGTCGCCGGTGAGGCTTTGTTGTGTGAAAGGACTTACAATCGTGAGTGACAGTTGCGATGGTGGGTGAGGACTGAGAATATGTGCACCTGCGTGTCTGTGAGTGTGTGTGTGTGTTCGTGCAGCATAAACTGAAATTAAATAACCTGTCAGATTTACAACGCTTTACTCGACTGACGAAAAATAAAAAAAGTCAGCACCTCTATAAATATCACAATCATGCCTTCAGATGTTATCTATACCTCTAAAGCTTCGTAAGATTCACTTAATTCATGAACCCCATTCAGCTACAAACAGTCGAAGAAAGAAAGGAACAGACGGGAGTGGAACCATAAGTAAGCTGTGGAAGCTGACCACGTCACCGAGAGCCGTTACTGTTCTACAGGTAAACACGCCGCCTTTGATCACGAGTGGTGTGGCTTAGTAACCATTGCCTGTTCGCAGCATTATTTTTGACGAGCTAACCAACAAGCACTAATAGTGCAATATTTTTGTAACTTACATAGCTAAGTCAGGACTTCATGAGAGGATTGTCAACTCTCGAGCACATCAGGTCACGATGTCGAAGGACGTAGTGCATGGATGATGGTCACCACAGGCCTGCGAGTTCACAAGATAAGGAGAAGCACTCAGTGACACCAGGGAAGCAGAGTGGAGAGGAAGAAGAAGCTCACATTGTCAAGGGCAGGCACGAAGCCTGTCGGAAATGCCAGTTGACCGATAACGTCTGACGGTAACTGCGTTGTCTGGTGACGAAC
Source organism: Pomacea canaliculata (assembly GCF_003073045.1). Classification (NCBI taxonomy): domain Eukaryota; kingdom Metazoa; phylum Mollusca; class Gastropoda; order Architaenioglossa; family Ampullariidae; genus Pomacea; species Pomacea canaliculata. Next base: position 18,720,965 of record NC_037592.1, on the reverse strand, counting down.
AACTTGGTCAATGCATGTGTCAACGGAATTATTGTTGGCATCGACAAGAGAAAAGACAGAAGATTATTCCCCATTTGGTCTACAAGAGATAAGACAGACGACTATTCCCCATTTGGTCTTGATGTCTTGTAGGACAAATCCCTACGGAGGACAACAACGGACAATGATGGCTGCCGACCACATTAAGAAATCCTGTCCAGTCATTGAATATTCGATAGCTTGTTCCTTAAATCGACTAAAGGTATTTATCCGTCCCTTGGTCAAACTGGTTGTCACGGCAACCTACTGGGCATACATCGATTACTCGGCGCTGTAAGCCTTAATCGCCGAGTCAGATTTTGTAAAAGAGATGGTAATTAACATTGACCTACTCGACTGGAAGACGACACGCTAGCCATCCAATGCCTGCCAGTAATAGACAGAGTGTGCACAGTTACCTTTACCTCGGTCACAATCAAATTGAACTCTCTCCCTTTCCCCATATCCGCCACCTACTCTCACTTCTTGTTGTTCGGTTCCTCTTTGCATTTTCTGCATTTAACTTTATTAATAAATAGTTGTTTATCCTGTATTTCATGTCCTATTCGTTTGTTTCCTGTCTCTCCTGTCCCTATCTCCTCTTGTTCTTAGGCGCAAAGAGCATGCTCCTTAGGAGGGTGAGTATGCGTTTTACACATTTTGCATTAATTGTTATTAAGTGATCAAGGTTTGATCAGATAATAACATGCAATAACATCACGAGAAAGAAGGCAACCACTGACAACACTCGTGTGTACCATTGAGGTTTACCCTGACGTCAATGGGTGGAAGCCATGATAATGCATTTTCGTGAAAGTATCAGTGAAATTTTTTCTGCAAGATGCATGCAGTTCTGGAAGGTCGGCAACTGTAGACTGTCGATGTACTCTTATAAGCAATAAGCTGCCGATGATTTGCAAAATTTATCTAAGAGGAATGGCACTATTCTGGTGATATGAACTCTTGTGAATTGTCAGCCCGACAAGTAGAGCCAGGATAATCAAGGTTTGCTCAACTCTTGTATTCTATAATTGGATTCTTTTCCCCTTTTTTTGTCCCTTTCATCACCTCCTAATTTTGCCTCGTTCTGTTATTTGTTTGAATGAATGATTGAAAACATAAAATTGTGTTGAGCCTGTCAAATACTTGGCTTTAATAATTAATGATATAATTGGCTGTCAACGAACATCATAGCAGATAATTACTCTCTTTCTCCCCCGGCCAGTTAATCACAAGACATAAAACATCAACTCTTTGTGTGCTAAAGCAATGCATTTTAAACATTTTACCAAACCTCATGTAAACCTACTTTTTTCAGCACACCTACTTTTTTAGCCACATCAGTTGGCTTCCTCTACAGTTGATGCTTTGGTCCTGGAAAATATCTCAGAGATACATAAATAGGAAACAAGAGAAACATTATTTGCATTCTCCCATGGCAATAGAAAGGGTTTTTTTTTGGTTTGTGTAAAATCGCATTTACAGTAGAAGACTCTTCTTTTTGTCCAAACTATGCTCCGCAATGTGCAAATGATGGAGAAGGCCTGTCCGAGAGAAAAGCTTGACAATAAACAACTAGGTTGTCTCGACACTAGCAGCTCTGGGTTTAGATAGCAAGTAGTGACAATGGGCTGCTGAAAGCTAATGGTTAATCTTTTGGCTGCTCGTCAAAACTCGCTTGCAGCAAATTCAACTGTAATTTCAGCAGACAAAAAGCTGAGGCCTGAAGCACTTGACGAAAGATTGTGGTGACGAGGCCACAGGCTGTGTTTTTGTGGGCGATGTGAGGGGCTGGTGAGCCTCTGACCTTTAACGCTTCACAGAGTTGGACATTTGCTTCTGCCTCCACCGGTCGTTTGCCAACTCTTCCATTGATTGGTGTTTTCTGCCTTCTTTGTCACTGCAAGAGGCGCAACTCTGGAATGCTTTTAATGTGTTTCCCGCCGATGGAGGACTGGACCAGCATGTGAATGAATGGCATTTTATGGCAACCTGGCTATATTTTATGAAAATCAAAGATGAAGCGATTGACGATGACTCCTTCAATTAACAGAATATAAAAATATATCCTGCAGACAATGAGGTTTGTTAAGGTAAGTGTGGAAGTCGGGTGTGTACTGTACACTAAGACGACTAGAGAACGGAAGCAACTTGACTGTTGACTGTTGACCATCGTGGAGATACCAGGCAAGTTCCCAGATTGACACCATTTTGTTCCCGAAATTTCAAATAATTCCAGGGTTAAACAGACTGCCTCGCCATAAAAAAAACTTATTTGCAAATTGGAGAAAAGAACAAAATTATTTTCTCGTTCAGATCAACGCTCGAAAGAAGAAAGACTTAATAAAAGTTTATTTGAAGAAATGGTTTCCTGGGCCAAATAGGGTGAGAGAGGGGCGGAGTAGTACTTTTGAATATATGATATTTCTTAAAGAGATAGGTTTTGAGGCCGATTGGAAGGATTGAAATGTAGACAGCTGAAATAGAAGTGGGAAAAGAATTCGAAACAGAGAACCTGGGAGTAAAAGAAGCATCACTCAGTCTGAGAGGGACATAGAGAGGAGGGCAACACAAGCAGACGAAGAGACCAACTCGGGTAGTGAGACGTTAGTAGCTCAGACAGGTGTGCTGGGGACAAGGTTGTGAACACAAGGGTAGCACGTGTGGCCATCTTGTAGTCGGTGCGAGCTGGCACTGGCAGTCAGTGAAGCACGAGGAGAAGGTCAATATGAAGGCAATACGAGCGCAGTATTCTGAACCCTTTGAAGTTTTCCAGTAGGCGTTTATGGAGATTAATGAATAGAGAGTTGCAGTAATCCAGGTCCAGGGACATCACAAAAGTAGACATACAGGTGGCAAAACTTACAGAATAAGGGTCCGAAGTAACTGTAAAGATCAAGTAAGATGAGCTTACATACAGGTATTTTGATAATGCAGAATTTACAAATGAAGAGAGCATTGTTTATCGCCCATTAAAGAGCCGCTAACACTGTCCAGCGAGAAGCCAACTAGTACAAAGGTTCATTTAACACGAAAGTCATGTCAAAGGAACTTCTTTAGAAGCGGCCATAGCTGTAAAAAAATTATTTAATTTCATGCAGCCTACGAAACCAATGTTAAGGGGTCAGTAATAAGATCCGTCTATCCTCTGTCCTCCAGCAGGTTTACCGTTGTATACCCAAGATCTCTCCTGATTAATATATGGAGAATACACTGCTCACACCTGGTAACAGTCACCAATAGATCACACTTGAATGTCGGGTTGGAATCAATTATCTCTCGCTCACGCACACACACACAGAAACAGGTACAGGATGTCTGTGTGTGTGTGTGTGGGTGGATGTTGTGGGCGCGTGCTTTTGCAAACTTTTCCCGAAACCTCTTTGCAGCAGTCTCTAAATGGGATTAAGTTCACGAACTGAAAATAAATGCGAGGTGGGAGTGACATAATGATCCGTTGTGCTGGATGTTGCAGGAGGCTTTTGGATGTCGTCCAAAGACATTTCTGGTATTAAGAACAATTTAAACGGAAACTGTAAAGGAAAAAACCTATATCAAGAGAAGTAAAATCACAGTTTAGTGTTTTTCTGGTGTCACAGACACACCAATCTCCAAACTAAAAACCTACATTCAGTAATTTGATAGATTTAAACCATTTTCACTAACTGTTTGTCTGAGTGTTCACAGACCTTTTGTGCCAAGGAGCGCTCAGTCAGCACGTTTAGTCAATTTAGGAAATAAATTTAGACACTGCAATTTTGTTGCCACAGCAAAAACATTGAAGCACTGCCCGGCGTTTATGTATTCTTGGTTAATTGAGATAAGCCCTGTGCGTGTCCAGACCTCTCTGTCTCCAAGCATGTCCTGTCTGCCTGAATAATTCATGTGGAACCAGGCTGCGCCTGACCCGCTGTTGCTTTGTTCTCCCGCGATTTTTCTTTCTTTCTTGTGCAACATCTTTGCTTATTTGTATCCATAGATTTCTTTTAGTTACAAGTTGTATTTGTTTCTCAAGCTTTTCTTTGTTACTGTTTTTACTGCTTGAAGTTGCCTTGCTTTGTGTTTTTGCAGGTGCAGGATCATACGAGAGAGGGAGTTGCAACCAATTGATGCCCAATAAACATGCGGTCATTGAAGGTTATGTTTTTCATGTTCAAGAATTTTTCCTATGAATACTTAACTCACACAGAGTGTATGATTGCGTCTTCTCATGAATTAATGAATTAATAACTCCACCTTTTAGTGGAAGATTATAATATTGGAGATCGTATACGCATGCGCAAGGCGGTACGCAGATTCGCAATTACAACCTGATGGACCTTTTAAAGTGAAAGAGTGTCCTAACTACACAGGGAAAAGATAATTAGATAAAGGCATCGTTCCATTTGCTCAAATGAAGAACACTCTTCATCAACCCAGGAACAGTCCTTAAGAGCGCTAAGTTGTCATTAACCACACTTTGCCAGAATTGAATGTCTGGACCTTGAGGACCACACAATAAATTAGCACAGAGGAGACTAAGGGGAGTAAAAGGAAGGACACATAAAATCTGTGGTTAGACTTTCCCTGCTACGTGTCAGTGCTTGGATCTTCGTCAAATGCGATTAGTTTGTCGAGAAAACTCTCCTCACAAAATACGAGCAGAAGAAATTCAGGGTAAAGAAGGGTCTGGTCTGAAATAGTGACCGTTCTCTAGAGGCAAGAACAATCAATCGACCCTCAGGATAAAGACAAGAGGGATTTCAGGTTTGCAAAGAAGTAGGCTTTGAACTCAGAGCAGCATACAGGGTCGAGAAAAGTTAAGAACTATCCTGTCACAAAAGGAAAGAATTTCTCATGTCAAAAAAGAATAATCCATCACGTCAGCAGAAAGAAAGAGTGCATCGCCTCAGGAAAAGAAAGAATAAATCTCTCTCTCTCTCCCACACACACAGTTTTTAATCTGATGATTGATGGATCAGGTTTAAATGCAAGAAAAAGGTGGTGTGAATAAGTAAAAGTACTTACATAGCTCAGTCAGGACTTTAGGAGAGGATTGTCAGCTCTCGAGCACATCAGGTCACGAGGTCGAAGGACGTAGTGCATGGATGATGGTCACCACAGACTGCGAGTTCGCAAGATAAGGAGAAGCACTCAGTGACACCAGGGAAGCAGGATGGAGAAGAAGAAAAAGAAGCTCTCATTGTCAAGGGCAGGCACGAAGCCTGTCGGAAATGGCAGTTGACCGATGACGTCTGACGGTAACTGCGTTGTCTGGTGACGAACAACTCGGTCAATGCATGTGTCAACGAAATTAATGATGCCATCGATAAAAGATAAGAAAGAAGACTGTTCGCAACTTGACCCACCCGGCCTGAATAAAGTTCGAGAGAAATAACTCGTTCATGGGTATAGAACTTTATTTATGACCATAACGTACATCAAACTTGGAGAAAACCTATTGGTTATCAATTTTCTGATGTATATGACATGTGTTAATGTAGTTCTTTTTGCGAAGAATTACCACATTTATTTTCAGGTCAACCCAATTACAAAACAAGCGAGATTTAAAAGATTTTTGTAATGCGAATAAACATCAAGTTAAGCATGAAATTAAGGAATCACGTTTAATCGGATTGGTTGTCATGGCAACTTACTGGGAATGCATCGATTACTCGGTCCTGTAAGCCTTCATCACGGGGTCAAAAGTCGTAGAAGGGATCGCAATCGATGTTAATCTACTTTGACTGGCAGACGACACATCAGCAATCCTCAGCCTGGCAGTAAGATCACAGACAGAGTGTGGACAGGTACCTGATGTCCTTACCTCGGTCACAGTCAAGTGAGCAAGGTTTGGTCAGATAATAGCATGCAATAACATCATGAGAAAGAAGGCAACCAAGTCAACAAGAAAACACTCGTCTGTACCATTAAGGTTTATCTGTCGTCCAATGGGTGGAAACCATAAAATGCATTTTCGTGAAAGTAAATGTTATTTTCAAGCGCTGGCACTCAAAATACACAAGCTTGTGAATGACCAATGTACTCATAGAGGGAGATGTAGAAGTGTTGCTGAATGCTTATTAGCACTTCAAGGCAAAGAAGGTTATCTGATAACATTTCAACTTTTGTGTAACTGCATTCACTTGTTCTGCTGATGTGCAAATCAGTTAATTATTTTTTCAGCAAAGTGTACGAAGCTCAGCATGGTCAGCAAACATTTGTCGAAATGGCGAATATTCTAACACATCCTGATGTTCATTTATGTCATATACAGTGTCCAGTGTACTTGTTTTCGATTATGACACGAAAGCTTAGCTCTGACTAATTGTGTTTGCCTATGGCTATTAGCGTAAAAAAATATTTGACCAATTTTAGAAACAAGCACAATCTCAAACGAGTATTTAAAAAAAATCCTGCATTGAAATGATCAGAAACATGCATGTTGACAGAATAAAATACAAGAAACTCCAATAATTAAGGGTCTAAGAAAAAGATAAAAAAAAAAAAGAAAGTTCGCAATATTAACAGAACCTCTAATCAACATGTTGATGTTTACCATTAACTAGAATCTTGCTGGTCTCAAGGGAAGCAGCTTCAGCTTTCAGTTGGTGGCGAATGATGGTCTGGGTTACCTGCCTTCCTCCATGTCCAGAAGAGGACGATCTTCAGACCAGCAATCGATGATTTCTGTTCAGTGACGACAAGGAAAATGTATGGGTACTGGGGACAGGAAGTAAGTCTTGTATATTATTAAATTCTATAGACTGTGATTTTGTCCCATGTAAGCTCCAGGATAGTCTGGCTGACTTTTCTCCAACCCGTTCTTGGGTTGGGAGGAATGGCCACAACGATGCTTGGTTTGGTGATGTGAATGCTGTTTGATTGTCTTGTGAGTCCGACAGGTGGAGCGATTGGTGATCGGAGCCTGTACAACTTCTGTATTCTATAATTACAATGATTTTCCCAGTTTGTCTCGCTTTGTTCTTTTATCCTTTTCATCACCTCCAAATGTTTGCACGTACTTTTATTTGTTTAAATTAACGATTGAAAACAGAAAATTGTGTTGAACTTTTAAGTAGATAGCATTAATGATTAATGATGTAATTGGGTGTCACCGAAAGTTATGGCAGAGAATTACTCCATTTCATCATCAACCAATTAATCACAAACATTTGGATTTTGGTTTGGGTTCCCCATACATTTAAATCAGACAATCGATCAGTTTTGCATGTACTCATTTATTTTGGGCGCATAGATTTGTCTCTTGAGTTTAAGTAACACATGGAAATTGCTTACTACTGATTGTATCGTTGAAATGCAGCAGGTAGATAAAACAATGATGAAATATATCTCGTACACAGAGCAGCAAGACCACAGCCCGGTGATTTCCTTTCCTCTGCCAACTAATTCAGATTCAATCCCTATTTCTATTTCTGGTGCCGAATTCTCATCTGTTCGCCATTAATGAATTTCCTGGAAGCACAGATCCTAATTTGGCACTATTGTCCAGAAAATGCAAAGTCTCACTAAAATCAGACTTCGCAAGGCTGGATACCCTTTAGGCTTGATTACAGGAATTCAACACACAGCTTCTGAGTATCCTGGGGGCAGAAATCAAAGAAAATTAACAAAAGATGCTAAGGCAGGTACTTGATGAGTAGTCCAGTAGTTTGCAATAGGGTCACAGGTCATAGGTCATCAAGGGATCGCTTGTGTTGACTAAGTGGGACGCAAAACTCCCAGTATACTCGCATAATATCGTGTTAATATGTAAGCAGCAGCTGAGTGATCACACTCGCCCATCACACGCCTACATCAACGAATGGCATAAGACCTCAGCTCAAGTGCTCTGCCGATTGACCTCCTATTCCAGAGTTCAGCAGCTGTGTAGTTCCTGCCTGAGCAGACGGCACTGAGATGTTGCGATATGATAAGGTTATGCATCTTAAACAGCCTTTCCAGTGCTCTTCCACATCTCATGTAAGCCTCCTATTTTCAGCACGCTGTACTTTCATCTTCAGTAAAGACAACAAGTGTCAGTCATATACATGCATGAATCCTGCAACACTCCTGCAACAATCCTGCAGCAATCCTGCCAGCGCTGAATGACTTCACCCATTCCTGGTAAGCGTATCTCCTCTCTCTCTCTCTCTCTATATAAATATCTTATTTCGTCTATTTTAAGGTAAATATTAAGCATACAGTAGAATGACTAGTAAATGGTGGCAGCAGAATCTGTGATGGTCAAGAGATAAGGAGGGGAGAAATAGAGGAAGAGACAGAGACAAAGCCAGTTACATTTCTTTATTCGGTGCAAAGTTTGCGACCATACGATATAGCAGGCAAGAACATTTATGCTCAACAACTGTATATATATAAAGCAGTTTACATTGACTGGTACCAAGTTGCACTGTTCATCTCCAACATTATGACATTACCAAAATAATATCAGTTACAAAGTAAATACATAATAGAGAGAGACAAATCGCGAAATGGTTGCGGTGAATAGGGTCTATATCTAATGTTATTTAATGCACTCAAACTAATTTTGACAGACCTACTTATGGATTTTACATACAGAAAACTGATGTTCTTTTTGACAAATGTCCTCAGCTATAGGTTGTAAGTAACAATTTGACATTTTATGTTGAGATGGTGACGACCCTAACGTGGAGGACGGTATGAGCATACACTTCTGTCCATCCTACATCAGTTGGCTAGATGCTGAGTTCCTGCAAAATCTCAGAGATACATGAAGAAGTGAAGCTTTATTGGCATTTTCACATGGCAATACTGTTTTTGTTTGTGTAAAATCGCATTTACAGTAGAAGACCTACTTCTTTTTGTCCAAACTATGCTCCGAAATGTGCAAATGATGGAGAAGGGCTGTCACAACGAAAACCCTCACAATAAACAACTAGGTTGTCTCGACACTAGCAGCTCTGGGCTTTAGATAGCAAGTAGTGACAATGGGCTGCTGAAAGCTAATGGTTAATCTTTTGGCTGCTCGTCAAAACTCGCTTGGAGCAAATTCAACTGTAATTTCAGCAGACAAAAAGCCGAGGCTTGAAGCACTTGACGAAAGATGGTGGTGACGACAGGCTGTGTTTTTGTGGGCGATGTGAGGGGCTGGTGAGCCTCTGACCTTTAACGCTTCACAGAGTTGGACATTTGCTTCTGCCTCCACCGGTCGTTTGCCAACTCTTCCATTGATTGGTGTTTTCTGCCTTCTTTGTCACTGCAAGAGGCGCAACTCTGGAATGCTTTTAATGTGTTTCCCGCCGATGGAGGACTGGGCCAGCATGTGAATGAATGGCATTTTATGGCAACCTGGCTATAATGTTTTGAAAATCATATATGAAGCGATTGAAGATGACTCCTACAATTAACAGAACATACAAATTTATCCTGAAGAGAATGAGGTTAGTTAAGGTAAGAGTGGAAGTCGGGTGTGCTGTACACGAAGACGGTGAGCAAACGGAAGCAATTGACTGTTGACCATCGTGGATGTGTCAGGCAAGTTCCCAGACTAACACCATTTTGTTCCCGAAATTTCAAATAATTCCAGTGGTTAAACAGACTGCCATTAAAAAAAAAAAAACAACAGAACCCCCCCCAAAAAACAAAACAAAAAAAATAAACAAAAAAAAAACAACAAAAACAAAACAAAAAACTCCCAAACTTATTTTCCAAAAATTGGACAAAAGGAACAATATTTTCTCGTTCAGATCAACGCTCGAGAGAAGAAGTCAGACCTAATAAACGTTTATTTGAAGGAATGGTTTCCTGGGCAAATAGGGTGAGAGAGATTGAATGGCGTTTGTGTTTGTGTGTGTGTCGGCTTTGGTAGCGAGTATGCGTCTTGGTATTTTGAGGTCCCTGTGAGTTGGGACTCTGGGACATTCTACTACTAATAATAATCGAATTTGTAAAATCCTGTACATATAAGGTCAATGAGCTGCTCACAAAAGTCCAAAAATAAACCCACAGCCACCCACACAGTAAACTTAAGTGTCAGATAACACCATGACAAAAATAAATGCATGGCATGAAGAATTGAGGAGTAGGAGAAACTGTACTCTTGATTGTACAAAATGATGTTTCTTAAATAGAGGGGTTTGAAGCCTGATTTAAAGTCTTTTATGTAGACACACGAGAAAGGGGAGGAGAATTCCAAATAGTGTCCACAAAAGAAGCGTCTGCCGATTCTCCCGTGTGATGCGAGGCATAGAGAGTAGGGGGACACAATGAAGACACAAACCTGGGTGGTCCTGCAAAGCTCAAGGAAACGGACTTACTTCACAGGCATTTCGATGATGCAGGGAACTCAAATTAATTATACGTAGATTATCTCCACTTTCTAAACAGTCATCATTGCCTAGCGAGAAGCTAATAAATATATTCATTTAAGGCAGAGGGATAACTATCTGACCGCCATAGACGAAACAATTTCTCTCAGAGTCCGTCGTAGTATTTGTATGTGTTTATACTACATTAACTCTTTAAAGTCTGTGGATGTCCACTATTTATTGCCCGAGGTTAATGGTAAGTTTTATTCTGGGAAAATGCTGATACCCAGGTTCAGTCTAAAATAAAGATTAATTCAGTTTGAAGTAAATAAAGTTATAGCTAGCGTGTACATCCTATAGAATCCAAAGCTTACCACTTTCTGGAAACAAGCGTCTGGGACTCTTACAGGAGACAAGCAAAAAAAAAAAGAAAAAAAATAGAAAAAGCAACTTCCCACCCCCTCAAAAAAAAAAAAAAAAAAAAAGAAAGGCCAGTGCTAAAGTCGCGATGTGCGGTGCCCACGCACACTCTTTTTGAAGTCTCTGGAATCTTCCTGCTTGAACTGAGCCGTGGCAGAATTACATCACGATGCTTTGTGAAGAAAACAGTCAAAAAACAGCCTCCCTGCTCCGGCCGTCTGCAAGTGTCGCAGGGATTCTCGAGACAATTGTGCGAGGAAAGCAGACAGGGTATGGGCGTGACAGGTCTCTTAAACACGGCCTTTCACAGAGGCGACCAGGGAAAGAAAAAAAAAAGAAAGACGGGATCTGGATGAGAGACACACATGGACACTCTAACACATCTTCCCACACACTTGTGCACGCACGCGCAGGCTATTACACCCACATGCACACAGACACACGCACTCTCTCTTACACACACATATTCTGTCTCTCTCACACACACACACACACACACACACACAGAGATATTAAGGGAGAGGAGGAGAGGAGAGAGAGAGAGCAGCACAAAGGGACCGGTACACAGAGACCCAATTAAAATCGCAGACTTTGCGGTAAACCATTTCTTACTTTATGCTTCTAGTTTGTTTTTACCAGCAAAATGCACTGAATCTCACTTGTGAAAACATTCAAGCCTCTGACATTTTGATGTCACGTGTTGTATGACAATATCGAAGGCAAAAACGACAAATTATCCGTTGGAGAAATTAACTCTGGCGCTCAATCTAATAATCGTGATGGGTTTACTCAAATGAACCGGCAAACAAGTTTGCGACTAGCTCTCAACAAGCTGTCGACCTGTGGACCAGTGTTCATCCCTCGCCTTTGCCACAAAATAATTATTTCCTGTGACCTTTATACACAACTTTGCAAAGCTAGGTCAAACATTTCATGACCTTTTGCCCGCTTAAAGACCGGCCTTATAGGACTGTCCTAGCTAGACAACTCCGCTACTCGTCTGATGATCGTCTCCTTACTCTTCATGTCACCAGAATAACATCATATGGACACAGGATTTTTAGTTATTGTGCAGCGAAACAATGGAACTCTCTCTCTCTTTCCATATCCGCCACCTACCCTCGTAGACGAATGGCGCTGATCTTCCAGAGCTCATGGTATGCAGAACGAGAGATGTGAGAAACATGTTCATCAAGAGACATGTCAGCTGACATCATGTAACCTGAGTCACGTGTTGAAGTAACAAAAGGAACATCAGCATCGCCCAACCGAACAGAGACAGGCAGTGAAGGATAAAATCTGGCTCTCATCTTTGAAAAAATTAAAGCTTATGGTTTTTCGTCTTTTAGTTTAACTTGTTGTGGGTCATCCATCGTCTAATATCAGAAATACAGTCTGGATGGTCTGGATAGCAGTGTGTGCCTGAGAAGGAGAACAGCTGGTACACAGCTGAGTGTCGTCAGCAAAGGATTGATCAGATGTAGAGTGAGACTGAGAGTAGTAAGTGCCTTCGTGCACATAATAATGAGAAGATGGGACCAAGACAGAACCTTGGGGAGACTCCTGAGTGAATAGAGACTGGTGGAGACACGAAACCATTCACTATAACTGAGTCCTATGTGAGAGATATGACTGAAACCAGTCGAGTGGGGAGCCTGAGTATGAATGAGATTAGTGTGGTCTATATCAAAATACTAGAATGTCGGATCAGAATAAATTATAATAAAATATACAAGCATATATAAGTTGAGAAAGAGTGTGTGTGTGTGTGTGCACGCGCTCTTTCAGAAGAGTTTTTGTAGAGTTCTCTATATTGGATTAGTTCAGGAAGTAGACATAAATGTGGCATGGAAGAGAACATAATAACATCATCGTGCAGGATGTTGCACACACTTGGAAGTCTGCCACAACGATCTCTGGTATTAGGAACAATTTAAACGAAAGCCTTCAGGGAAAAAAAACTACATCAACAAAAGTAAAATCAAAGTGCTTCTCTGGTGCCACAGACACACCAATCTCCAGGCACAAAACCTACATTTAGTAATTTGATATATTTAAAACTTTTTCACGGGCTGTTTGTCCTGAATGCTCGCCCGGGCGACAGACGGTTGACTTTTTGTGATAAGGAGCGCTTAGCGAGCACGTCTTCTCAATTTAGGAAAATTAATTTAGACGCTACAAACTTTGTTGCCCTCGCAAAAAAATAGTTAAGCATTCCCAGGCGCGTTTGTTAATTGAAATAAGCCCTGTGCGTGTCCAAACATTTCAGTCGGACTGTATTTTCTATCTTCATGTCTTCCTGTCCCTAAGACACGCCCTGTCACTCCATTCCAGCCTGTTTATCACAAACAGAAAGTCATGTCCGTGCAGATACTCAAGCTTCGTAATATCACAATTAATAAATGGCCGATGCTGGGAAAGATAGTAAAGGTTATCAAAGATTCTGTTTTGTAGGAGGGGGATTCCATCGATGGAACAAACTTCACTGTCCTGATGAAGCCAGTGCTTTTACTTTTTGTCACCTCCATCATGTCCAGCACCACCAGTCTCCTGTGATTGCCACTGTGGTCACCCTGACAACGACATGGATGTGACATCTTATATTCGTGTCTGTCAACAGACTAAATGATGAAGGTACAGGTGATGAGCACGCCTTAGTGCATAAGTCCCTGATTTAAATGTGAAAAGAGGGTGCACCTCAGTAGTTTCTTGCACTCACCAGCTTGAGCATCTTTGTCACCAATATAGACTTTGTCACTATTCTTAAAGTCATCGTCACCAGTCATGATTGTTTTTGTCTTTAGTATTGATAGCATTTTCGCTGTTCTGAATGTATTTGTCACTAGCGTTGATACCAGTTGTCACTATTCTTTAGTATTTGTCATTAGTTTTGATCACCTTTGTCACTAGAATTGATAGTCTTTGTCACTATTCTACTGTCTTTGTCACTAGTATTAATCGTCTTTGCCATCAGCCTTGACCTCTTTGTCTCTAGTTTTAAATCATCGTCATCAGTTTTTATTGTTTTGAATATTAGCCTTCATCACCGTTTCCCTAGATGTTGTCTGTTCAGAAATATGGAGGTCGCTTGCTACAGTGCAACGACAGACGTTCTCTCACTTTGAAGAGAATGGCGATGAAAGGACAACATCCAGTGGGCCGTGTGCATCACAGCTTGAGACTTCAAGTCAATAAACTGAAGATTAAATGTTGACATTCATAAAACATTTCCTTGATAGGATGGAAGATAATAACAACACAAATAAAAATAAAAATAAAAAAGGAAGAGGACTAGAGCTGGCATGTGGTCAGCGTCCAGACGGTTTGATGAGATATTTGTGAAAAGGGCAGAGCACTCCCGCGGCGGACAACACGGTTTTAACAGACAGCTAATCCCAGACACCACACAGGGGAACAAACACCAGGAATTCAAAATATTGCTGCTTTGTGTAGGAGGTTAAAAAAAAAAAATAGGACCAAACTTATTCCAAAGTTTTTGATGGAAACAAGAATCAGAACTGTTTTGCGTTCCTGAATCTTGCCAAAGAAGAAACTTTATACGTAGGCTTCTGTTTTCCTGGATATTCATATAGGATATCTCATTTTATTATGAAACGAAATGTATCTTGCCGTCATAAAGATTTCATCTCAGCAGAAAGGCAGAAATTCGAGTGTTTACTACATACAGAAACGGACTTGTTTCTTTTTTGCATTTTTTGACAGAGAGTTTTGGAACAAGCAATAAACATCTGATGTTGCAAAGGTTTTTTTTTTAAAATGTAAAGTGCTCTAACACTTAGTTATTACAGATAAGAACAATATAAAACAACCTTGTGAGTATTATGAGGTGATGATAAAACTTTGGCACAAAATTATCAAATAAACAACACTAAGGGAAATAATACGTTGACTGTTTGAGTCAGTTGACATTTAGAAACTAAGGACAGTTCAGTAGACGTGGCTCTGTAAAGAAGCATTTATATAAATCGTCTTTATCACCTAATCTCAATAATAAATGTACATTTGTAGCAGGTTCCTACAAAATTATGGTTAAGATGTAAGCGCTAGTCAGTTTGGTGTGTAGAAATTGTTCGACAAATGAACACAGACGATACGGAATAATAATCCAGACAATAAACTGAAGCTAAAACTACACTCGAGATGTTTCCTGACCAAGTGTGTTTAAAGGGTCATTTGAATGACGATTGTCTGCAGGTGGCGCCGCATATAACAGAGGGAATTCCAACTAGTTGATGCTGGATAGGTAAACATACGTTTATCGAAGGTTAATTTTTTTATTTGTAAAATTTGTTTCTTTATGCAATATTTAACCCTTTGGTTATGACTTTTCGAGGATATATAAATAATTGACATTGTTTTACTGGAGGCTGTGACATACTGGGATGACGTATCCTGTACACACCAACAGTACACAGGTTCGCAATTATACCCCAATGAATATTTAGAAGTGAGAGAAGATACTTAGTTTACAAAGAAAAGATAATTAGATAAAGGCGGCTTTCTATCAGGTTAAGAACACTCTTCATCAACCCAGGCAACAGTCCTTAAGAGCACTAAGTTGTCATTAACCACATTTTGCCAGAATTGAATGTCTGGACCTTGACGACCACACACTAAATTAACACAGAGGAGAGTAAGAGGATGGACATACGAAATCTTCGGTTAGGTCTTCGTCAAATGCGATTAGTTTGTCGAAAAAACTGTCCTCACAAAATGCGAGCAGAAGAAATACAGGACAAAAAACGATCTGGTCTGAAAAAAAAAACCTGGTTTTGTTGCCTACCGACTTTGAGGACAAAGATAAAAGAGATTTCGTGGAATTTCGGTTGGTAAAAATGGCTTGAATCACAGCGTTTGGTTACATGGAGAAATAAAAACATTTCATGCCAAAACTAGAAAAAAACATAGATGACATCATGTCACATAACATGTCAGGAAGGAGGGCAATGTGACAGTCTTTTCCAGCTAACATTTTCACAGTCCTGGGGACTTGTTTCTGAGCAAAGTCGTCCCGGGTACGTGTAGGTCAAACGTCTCGTCCTCGTAGTCATGCAGTGGGGTCACCCTCGGTGGCTGCGGCTCTACCCTGAGGGCTGTAATTATAAACCAGAGGCAAACATGTACTGGAGGTGGGGAGATGGGTGAGTAACGTAGCAGAAAGCAATATCCGCCAGGTCTGGGTGGTAGGTGGTAACTACAGAGACAAGAAGTGTTTCTTGGTTTCCCCATTCCGCACAGGTAAGGACTGAGCCTCACTTCACGAATAGCACCCCTGGATGATAGAGCTCACTGTGCTGTTTGTCATTCAGGTTTGGATCGGGACATCCTTTTATGCGTGGATGCTTGCCTGTCTGTCTGATTCTGCTTCCATCTAACCACAGGGATTATAACTTAATTAATAAAAAATTGCTTTTTTTTTCGTGCGAAATGTGCAAACTCTCCCGTTTTGCACAGTATACTGCATACTTAGTGTCTTTATTTGCCCATAATGTCTTCCTCTTTGATGATGATGAAGTAATGTGCACTTGAGTTTATACATCTATAGTAACCACAAGCCAAGAGGTTATGACAACTAGTCTACAGACAAACAAAGCTGGCGCCGGCTTGGCAAATATTTTTAGGAACGTGGGAGGTAATTTGAAAAAAGATGAGGACGAAGTTGAAGTCGTTTGCATTAATGTGGCCGAGGGCCAGAGTCATCTTGCAGCATGAACCCAGCCACTGGTCCTCCCAGCAAAGTAAATTTAAGTCACGACGGTGGAGACAGATTCTCTCCAGTGGTAGCCATAACCCTGTCAGTGTGGCGATGTTTGTGGCTTTTTGGGTGAGTTTTGTGGGGAGGTCCGCTGCTGGGAGGACTCACGTCAGGGTAGAAGGTCAGCGAAATGGGTTTCACTTTGGAAACATCTTGACTCCACACCCGCCGACTCAACGCAAGATTGGAAAGCTCAACATTCAGCATTCTCACTCATTACTGTTTTCTCAGAAAGATGCAACTGTAGCATCGTTTTGTGTATAAAGAATCCGAGCCTGGGGAACAGCGGGTATCATCGCATTCCAGTTCTCCTACTTGCAAACGTCATTCGTCGGAAAAAAATGAGTGCTCCCCAACTGCCTATTAACCTTTTCGATGTCGCAAAGGGCACAGAACAGGACGGATGGCCTCCGATGTAGTCCACGAGCAACTCGTCCTTTTAAAAGCTGGAAACGGACCTCAATTAGCCGCTTTTTAGGTTTCATGTTAACGACGGTCTCGCTGGAGAAGTTAAATAACTATAAAGATCAGAGCTTTTTTGTTCTCGATACACAAATGGCATGATCATAGGTTCGTATCCTAGAAGCTAGAAGTAGGCTGCAAATTCTTCAGCGCGATGTCAGAAATATAGAATCAAACTACTCCTTAAATAATTTCCCAGCACCCTCAAAAGTTATTCCTTCACATGAGAAAATGAAGGAAAATAAACACAATCAGACCTTCATTTATTATTCAGATAGCAATTTAATGCAATGCAAATGTCGATAACATGGAAGTTGAAGAGCTTACGTTTGGTTTGATTGATCCTCTCGCACAATTTTTTCATCATTGAAAAATTAAAATGAGATTTCGTTTAACTCCGGATGTCTGCATCGCGTGTGGCGCTGACTGCAGGAAACCTCGTCACGAGACCTCGGGTGACCTGCCTGTAAATACACAGTTTCCTCCAGAAAATGTTTATGTCACACAAAAGACTCATGTACCCACCCTGTACAAACTGCAGGGTAGCGCCTTGAAACTGGTTTCTGGGTTACACCGCATCATAAATATCTATTCTTATTGTTATTGCTGTCCCTTCTTTTAGTAGATGATATAGATGGATATATAAATAAATACATTCTATTTGTATACGTTCCTATCCAGATGTTCCTACATTCGTTGTCATGAACACGTTGAAGGTTTCCTTGATCCGATTATTCCCCGCACACCAGAGCTTCAACCTACTCAACTGTCGTCTGCTTCGAAAAAAGAAAGGAGAAGATAACAAGGCCAAAGCCGTAGCCCCCGGTGCCTTTTCCCATTTTTGATCAATGCCCTTCTCGGGTTATTCCCCCAAAGCTGGAAATGCAGAGAAAGAGAATTCTGTAAAACTTATCTTCTCTCCATATACACAGCCCTACACTAGAGTGCTTTACGACCACCATCAACTACTGCGCATTTCTCGCATTTATTTGGAAGAAGAAGTCGATAATGGGTCGATTTGTCCTTCCTCACTGCCCCTGGAAAAAACTTAATCTTCAAATGATTGTCGTTTTTTCTGCGATTTTTGCAGGAAATCCCGTATGTTGGATTTTCCTGAACTTCTTTCCTTCATTTCAGAGACGAAAATCTTTTTTAAGATCTTCAAAAATAAATTAAAAATAATAAATCAGTCACACAAAACCAAAACCTCTGCTTTCAGAGAATTATGGTTCTTGAGAATTCCACAATCGTTTTCTGAGATGACTATTAATTTCCGTTGTTTCCATGACTGGCTGTGTGTGTCTTTTGAAGCGCAAGACTCGGGGCAGCAGGCGGGGTGGTCCACCCCGCCTGCTGCCCCGAGTCTTGCGCTTCAAATCACCTGATACTTCACGTGTGAAAGCCTGAGCAAGAGAAGCGACTTCTAGCAAACAAATGTAGACAACATTGCTGGTATTTTATTCCGAGGACTTACACTGAAGTGACCCTATAAGCAGGTTTGAGAAAGCGATCTTTTGTCATGCGGACGGAATGAGGTCTCAGTGTGTGTGCACTCCAAGCCGGTCACACTTCTTTTGTTTTGCAATCAGGATAAATTTTTTTTTTTAAAATCAATGTTCTGATATTTTTTCAACCTTTTAAATCAGAGGTTGCTTAGTGCTGTTACTAATAAAAGTCACCAGAGCCAGTCACAAAACTACACATTTCTTAACCAAGTCATGAACAGCTGAGTGTGGTGAAAAACCAGGTTTTTCTGTTCTCTGGAGTTTATTTCTTTTCCGCTGTTTATGAAGTTATAGCATATAAGGTCTGCTGTATTTGGATGATGATGATGATGATGGTTGCTGCCAATCAAATGATGGGACGAGAAATGTTGAAGATGGGACGAAATAGGAATTTGCGAGGGTGAGAAATATCAGTCATCTATTTTAAACGGCTAGAGAGTAAAAAAAAATCAAACATTCAAAAAAAAAGCTGCAGATTTTTGCACACCTAATTTGGTTTCCCCAATTTCTTTGTTTAAATGAAATTTCTCCTTCCCTCAAGAATGTTCTGTTGAGCTATATTGAAGTCCCTCAAATTACTTCGTCAGAGACAGTGCAGAATTATTTTATTTCTCCGTCTGTATTATTTCGTTTGAACATTTGAGCAGCAGTATAAAACTGGAAACAAGGGAGTCATCAAAATAAAACAAAAGAAATAAAAAAGAGTGAAATTTACTGGGTGGGGGTGCAAGTTGTTATCTGGGGAAAAAAACAAATCGAGTTTTAAACCGTTAACGACCATGAGCAGATGTGATAAAGAGCAAGGTTTTACCTGATTAAAGCTGGTAATGACACGCCTACATTTCCACACATTAAAGCCACGAGAAGCAATGGACCTCGAATGTGGAAGAGATGGTCGGGAATTTATACTCACATAAACACAGATACACATTTTCACAGACACCAACAAATACAGTTCCCACACATCTACATATCAAGTGTTTTATACACATTCTTCATCTTGACCTACAGATGCATGGGAATTCCTCGACGAAGGTCTTGTGATCACGAAAGTGCACACACGTGTTGAAATGCAGACAGAAGCTTCTAGAAAGACATAAACATAATACTTTTTAGCATATCTTTCTCTGCGTCTATGTTTGCTAGAGAATATTCAGTCCATCCTTCGTAAAATGATGACTAGCAGCCCATGCTGATCTGAGGTGAGATAGACAGACAGTCATAGTGATAGAAAGAAAGAGAGGAATACACAGAGCCACAGTTTAGTCATCATCTCTCGTACATTTTCCTAACCGTCCCTGGAAGGAACCAAAGTGCTCCACACCTGATAAGGTCACATCAGTTGATGGTGGAAGCGCCTGAAGCTGTCTAATGCAACTGCAGGGAGGCTGGCCGTGGCACAGGGGGAGATGCTGGCCATGGTGCATGGGGAGATGCTGTGACCTGCACCGAGACAAGCCCACAGGCAGCGCTCACATACTGAGCCACCCTCGAGCCCTGCCACAGCTTCTTCAGCCCCAGCTTCCTTCAAAGGTGCTCAGCCAAATGGCAACTGGACCTCAGGCCAAAACCACAGGTCTGAATTCTGGTTTCGGATCCCATTACAGGATAATAGAATAATCGCTGTAATATCCGTCACTATTCATTTACCATCCCAAATATTTCTTTTCTTTTTGCCTGTAAGGGAACTGTCGGCTCTCGCTGGAAATACCAGACAGGATCACGTTTTCCGTTATTGCTAACACTGCAATAGGATAGTCGAGGGCTGTCTATAGAGTTCATTGCTGGCAGGTCGTTGAGGCCAATGGACATCTTTCTTGTTGATCATCTTAGATACATAAAATGCTGCTGGGCGTTTGTAGGAAGTTACAAAAAAGTGCCAAATATTTAAAAAACAATAACGAACCAACAACATGCCCACAGAATTTAGAAACGGTCATTGCCCCCAAACACTACAGTTTGCACCTCGTTAATGTCCAGTTAGCCAGCAAACTGAGTTCATATCTATGAGTTAACTATTATATTCTTCTGGACGACAGTTACAACAGATTGATGTTCAAACACTTTTCTTGTCTTACAAATAAGTTGGCGAAATAAGTCAGTACCAAGTTCTAGATGGTCAGCAAACGCAAGTTCAAACCCAAGACAAAAACTGAAGTAGCCGTTAACAAACATATACTGCTGACTGCAGTGTCATAACTCATAATTCTTGGGAGAATGTGGCCGTCTGCAAGTCCCTGTAACCTCTGTCTAGACCAGTGATTGGGAGAATATCCAGAATGGTCAGAAACTAGAACTGTCAAGAAGACTAACTAGACTGACAGAGTGTAGAAAGCTTTTTGTCCACGGTGAAGACAGTGAGCCGCAGACAGCAGCATCTCAGTTGAATAAAGCGACTGAAGACATCAAAGCGCCTGCACGTGACCGCGACAGTCCGATCACAATATAACGAAATATCGAATGGTTAAAATCGATTTATTCAAACTAAGATAAATCTTTCTACTGTGTCAAAATTCGTGCTCAGGACTTCTCAAAATGACTCTTATTTGATAGTGAAGTTTGGCATTACATTGCCATGGGTGAGAATCATTTTCCGTAACAACTGTTCTAAGATATTCCCTATTTTAGCTCAGGTGAGAAGTACTAGCAGAAAGAGAAGAATGGAAAACCGAAAGGAAAATGTTGGAATTGTGTGTGATCATTTTTAAATAAAGCCAAAGACATCTCCTCTTTTTTCCTATAGTAAGCAGAAACTAAATATACCAGATGCCAAAAAAAGGCAAACAAAAAACAAAAACACAACAACAACAACAATAACAACAACAAAACCGCCATGAAAAGGACGAGAAGAGCTTGTTTATTTTGATACCAAAGCAGTAGTTTGCAATTGTAAGTGCACCTGCAGGGAGGGCTAAATCATTAATGTAGATGTAATACAGCGCAGCCGACACAATCTCACCTGCCAATCAAGGTACAGACCTCCAGACAGCTTCAGTGGGTCTGTTTGTTAGGTGGTCAAGTGGGAAACTGTCGGCACTGACTCACACGCCATCACAATGCTGGAAACAAGTGTTTGAAGTGAGATTCCACTTATCTTTTTATTTGACTGTCTGTCATCACTGCTGGCAGCAAACTCATTTCTCTCTGCACGATGTTTATTGTGTGCAGAAAGGACATTCTGTTTTCGCATTTTCATTATCATAGATATCAACTAATTTTTATAGTACAGGATACATTTTATTGTCTAACCGTGTACCCCGACTGCCGGGTGTGATGTACCGTCATGCACTCGGGCCCATGCTCGTGCAGCGCGCGGCAAACGAGGCGAATTCTAAGCGAGATGCAGCAGACGACTTAATCTCAGGCTTCACCTCCGTACACCCAGCGACAATAATGAAAGCACGGCCTCTTTTCACCGCTTTTCAGCATCTTCCTACGAGCTAATACCTTTTAGGATGCCGGGATTGATATCTTGACTAGATGAATACCTGCGGTGCATATGTGATCAGCCTGGTGCCAGACGCCCTCTGCAGGTCTCTGCGTGCAGTTACATGATCAAAGAACGTGTTTATCTGATTTCTCAACCTCTCCGCTATCTTTGCAATCGTCGTTGCTTTTCTTTGTCAAAGTGCAGGTCTAACCTGACGCTTTTAATTCTGTTTGTGTTGGGAAGCGACGTCAACTGAATCAGACAACAAAGACGCGTCCTCCTTTTGTCAATGCAACGCCTCCTAGCGGCCGCTTGGGGCAAGCTGCTTTCTGCATCAGCTATGCTCCAGTGGCTGCTTGAGTCTGTAGTGTTGATGGTGACCGCTAGAGGGCACGCGAGCTAGCTGTAACGTCTTTACCACGTCTTCTGTCCCTTCTCTTGGCTTCTTGCTTTGGGTGAGCATGGTGATGGGGATTCCCAAAGCAAAAGCTCAGGTTAATGATGACGAATGCACTGATTTGGTGAGTCATGAAGTTTCCAGATCTTTCCCATCAATTACCTGATTACTCCCACGAATGGTCGCATGCTTTTTAGAAGAGCGCGCAAGAAAGGAAAAGACAGACAGACAGACAGACAGACAGACAGACAGACAGACAGACAGACAGACAGACAGACAGACAGACAGACAGACAGACAGACAGACAGACAGACAGACAGACAGACAGACAGGACAGAAGACTGCAGCATAGAGAGATGGATACATCTTTTGAACAGAGATATTGGTGCTTTCAACTTTTGTAATGACATGCAGTAAAATTCTTTGTACGGGAGTCCTTAAAATGTCTACTATGACCACAGCAGGAGCATTCTCTCTCAAAGGTTTTAAAACAAAAACACTTCCCATCGCAAGAAGGTCAATACTGGCTTTCTATAGTGATCTGCGCTCACTGTTGTGAGAGTGGTGAGTGGAGATAGATGTCACAGGAAGGCGTGGCACGTGACAGGACAGGTGACAAGCTCTTGCTTTTCTGTGGAGCTGGCGACAGTATTGATACACCAGTCGTGTAGGGAGGCCCTCACACGCCTTTCACAGCAGGAGGTCCAAAACACACCGGTATGTCCCCAGGATTCATCCGCTCAGGCCTTGCAAGATGGCTACAGGATGTCTGGTCAAATACTTTTGAAACAGAGAGACAGAGAGATGGCAGAAAAAAGACAAGAAAAAGAAATGTGAGAATACAAACTATACTCACGAACTCGTGATCTCGTGCAATATGCTTTTATCCACATCATCGTTGTGCGTCACCTGCTTTTATCTGTAACGATGCTGATTGGCTCCTTCCTACTTCCGCAGTTTTTGAGGGACTTAGCTATGGAAACTCTTTGTGTGCATGTGGTTTTTGTTATCTTCTTTGCCTAGAATACAACTTTATCTTCATGCCAGATAATAATATTCTGAGGTACGTTTATTGCCTGCCAATATCTGTGAGATCAGTGTTTTTGCCAAGTATTCTCATTTGCACGGAAATCTCATCTTTGGCAGTTCAAGAGATGCAGTCTTTGAGCTGAGAAAGGAAACTGAAGAACTTGTGTCATAACAGAAGAAGCAACTCTGTTCTCACCATTTCTGCTCCTAAGGATCATGACTATTACCTCATCAACCGCTCCAGACACTATTCTATCGTACTATAGTTGTTTCTTCGCTAAAGACAGAAAAGTGTAGCCGCATGTCTCTTTCAGTATATCCTGGGAAAATTAAATATTGGGGCATTCTAGTTTTTAACACTCTAATGCTTATTAAAAGGAGGATGTACCTTCTATGCTGCTTGCACGGTGGAAGCAATGAATAAGAAACGGTCTCTTATTTCATGGTACAGCAAATGGGAGGTCAGAGGGTTATTATTATTTATTATATTGTACAACGTCAATGTTTGTAAGAAGAAGAAAATTAAAAGTTATTTAAAACTCGATAAAAGAAGTTTAAATCCGATCAGGATGGACGATGGCAATCTCAGCTTGCAAATGGCCAATGCTTAATTAAAAATCCTCCCACACCCACCCCACCTCACCCCCCACAAAAACAAAATCAGTTGTCCGTTCCCGAGAACAATATCTCGAGAGATCAGCAAGTCAAATAACAGAAGTAAACAGTTCCCCGACAAAAACGATGTTTGACAAAGAGTAATATTGCTAATGGCCTTCACCTACACTGTGCTTACTTATTATTACCTCGCCACGAGGAGCAGAACCAACCTTTATGTAGCTTCAGTCGGATACCAATGTAGAGGTAAGTCTACACTTGAAGTCAGCACCTGGAGATTGTAGAGCTGCACTTCTCTACACAGAAAGTCCTTGTGGTGAGGGTCAAACATACCCCGATACCTGACTGACCCTGGGACACTACCTGTGACCTATTACAGGTCGTATTACTGTGGACAAACGTTTGACCAGGTTTGTCAACGTTTCTACACGATGGTAATAAAACCTGTCAAACCTTCTCGATGTTGTTTACATGATGGTAATATAAATCGCGGTCAAAGCTGCTCAAACGTTCATTCATATTTTTCCGAAGAAAGGACAGGGCCTGTAAGTCGGGTACATACCCTGAACTATTTGTACCCGCTTTAAAGTCACAATGACATTTGCCAGTGCAGTAGTATATTCCACAATGTTGACTATCCCCATTGGGATAAGTCTTTCTTTTATCGACATCAGGACTTTCTCTTATTGACTCACCCTCATGAAGTAGAGACAAGAACCACTTGTAGAGCCCACCCTCCCTTCTCTTATTACCCAAGATAGACCTGGAGGGTCCCTAGGGAATTGTATCCGCGCCGCTAGTCGCAAAGATGGGAGACCAGACAGTGTGAGTGGTATGACCGTGAGCACATTTTCATTCTCGCCACAAACTCCTTTCAGTACTTAGCAGACTTTCTGTGTCTCTTGGACAGGACGTGCAGGCCTTGTGTGGAATACAGAAATAAACCGCTGTAAGAACCCGTGGTATATACACAGTCTGTCTCCCTCATTACCTTGCTTTTGTCTTTGATGACTGATGACATGATGAGATGAAACAACAATTTGATGAAGCGTGCGAGGAGAGAGAGAAAAAAAAATATTTTATGCGTTTCCTGTGAGTTATAGTGGCAGTCAGAGAGATTTGTTTTTTGTACACAATTCCTGAACCTCTTCCCCTAATTCCTTTCTTTGCTCACAGATTTTATAGATGAACTGATTAACTCTTTAACTCTATATTTAATCATTTAAGAAAATATTTTGAGGCGTTCTTAAAAAAAAAAAAAAAAGGAATAACCCCCGAAGACATCAGGAACTACTTGTGAAGACCTAAGCTGTGCTTGAGAGAGCTTTAGAGGGAACTCATGCAAAGAAGGACAGAAAAGACAGGAAAGTGAGGAAGATTTGCTGCTTTCCAAAAGACCTGTCCAAACCTGAAAAGAAAATTCTCGACACGGCTTATTTTTACGTCTGCCATGTCCCCGCCTAATTATCATAATTTGAGGGCCGGTCTGCTGACATGAGACTCGGCAATGGGAGGAGACTGTCAATGCCCTGGGACCGCCAGGACCATAACAACACGAATGATGAAGCAGCAATGGCGTTGTTGCGGAGAGATCGAAGCCAAGCAAGTTATCGCCGTGAATATTACAAAGGCGCGCGATTGATTGTCGACACGCGAGAAGCACACGAGTGGGGTCACGGTTAATGCCAGAGGTCACCACCAGCAGGCCACGTGACCCACACAAGTCTGTTGATCCCCTTGACGACAGTCTTATGTAAGCTGCCCATGGCAGTGAAGCCGATAAAGCAGTTGGTGGCCATTGAACTGGGCATCAAAGTGAGGTCGGGATAATTGTGACACCGACAGCTGCGTGTGGATGTCTAATTTTGGTTTGGGGTAGATGTACCCGCCTCGTCTTGTGGGTGTCTGATCAGGTTTGGTAAGGCCTGTTGATGTCAAAGTGTAGACACAGATGACGTGTATGTTTCAGCTTCATTATTTCTCTTTTGTTATATCGTGAATTATTGATGACATGATTGATGACGCCGACGATTACCGACATTCACAGGAGCAACAGGAGTGGGAGTAAGGAAAAAGGATTGGCAATCTTTTGAAGTGACAGATATTCTGTTACAAGATCATGTGTGTCACGTGATGACTGCGTGAAGACTTCACAAGCATCTCCTGTCATCTCCCCTCCTTACCCAGGACGGCCATCACCTGCGGGCAACAATGGTAGCCGCCAGTCGCTCCTGTTTACATAACTACAAGTACTACTCGCTTGTATTGATGTGTGTGCTTGTTTGTTCGTTCGTTTGAGAGAAATTAATTCTTTATTGCTGCAGGAACTGCAAGACAAATAGTAAAAGGATGTGAGAGTTGTGTACGTGCGAGCGTACAATATTTAAATGTGTGTGCTGCCCACTCAAACAGCTTCTGGAAGCAAGCGATTGAGAGAAACTACAGGTAGTCTAGCTTTCCTCCTTCTCTTAGTCCCCAAGACCAGTGGACACGAAGCTGCATCCAGCATCAGCCTCCCCTGCAGCCCGCCATGGAACCTGTCTGCTGCTCGCAAGCTCCGCTCGGTCCATTACACAATGTGCTAAACAGCCTCGTGGGACCGCGAGACGACCGACCAAGCGTGAAGATAACCCCGTGGGGTCACGGCTTGGTTGAGTCGACTTCTCTGAGGACCAAGTGAGATTTTTTTTTAAACAGAGATGAGTTTGACAAGGACGCTTTGGTGACTGCGATTAGGATAGGGAATGTCTGAGTCTTTAACACATCATCTTGATGAAAGTGGCGGCTGAGAGACGAGGCACCGTCCTTTGTGTCTGTCATTCGCCTTTAATGTTGATTTTCAGCAGCTCGTCTATGTTTAAAGCCCAACATTAAGCTCAAAGTTGCTGGAAACTTAAAAAAAAATGAGTATTTGTTTTCTGGAAAATCACATAGAATTTACCTGAACTCTGACACCACTAAAGCCTTTATCAACAGAACTGCGCAATGAGCATTGCTCGCTCGGACTTAGGTAATTAGAAAATTTTTAACGAGTTAAACAAATTCATTGAGAGCACATTTCACTCTGATTAACCTTTAACCTAAAACATGTTTATAAACACATCCAACATTTCGTTTTCCGCATTTCCCTTTTAATGTTAAAAATGATCAGATCTTACAGAATGTAAATCCTTTCTATCATTACAGACCCATTTGCTGCACCAAGTAACCTCTCCAACTCTAAATTGCAGAACGAAATACAGTCTTGGAGAAATACAGTCCCGAAGCCATAGTAAACAGTCTGGCGTCAAGTTGGTGAGCAGCACAGTCGTCGGTGTTGTTGCAGTCGTAGCCAGCAGGCAAGGCTCAGACAATGTCAGATGGTGAGATGACAAGTGTAGGAAACATTGATGTCACAGCTGAATGCACATGACCTCACCTTCAGCTATTTGCTAACTGTTCGTATATTTTGTATGTCACAGTAACTGTACACATTGTCACGCACGATCGGCACACTGGTCACATGACACGGAGATGATGACCTGGTCTGTTCCAGGCTGTTCTGCCAAAACTACAAATGCATTGTTTACACATGCGCGCGTGTGTGTTTGAGAGTGCGCCTGCTTGCTGCTATCCATTATAAGATGTATTAGCAGTGGTTCCAAACAAAAATCAACCAACACAGAGCAAATTTGTCAAGGACTTTGACATAACACGTAGTTTGTCATCGTCAACAAACAAATAAAGAGAGAAAGAGATGGAGGGAGGGGAAGTGAAGGAGTACAGACAGGGGAGCCTGCAGCAGCGCACCTATCGCACGTGCAGCCCATCTATTCTGTGCACTGTCGACACGCGTGTCACTGACTGAACCTGACTCCAAATAAGTGATAAATGCAACCTTGACAGAGAGGAGCTGCCCATTCAACGGCCAACACCAGATGTCAACACCATTGTGTTGTTTTAGTCGAGTAGTACCATGATACTTAAATTGCACATAGATATCGCTGAAAAAAAACTATTGCACCTTGACCTCATGTATGTTTATTTACAAAAGCAAAACTACTAAGCTTTGTGGCAGCATCTATGAGATACATCTCTTGCAACATTTGACTCAAGCGAGATCACGTGAGATGTGGTCAGTCCTACCACGACGTGCTCAGTGTCCTTTGGCTGTCAAAGTCTATCTCTGGAACACTTTATCTATTTAATTAAACGGTTTCAATGCCATGAAATACTTTGTCTTTTGTTATTAAAACTGTTTTTGTATTGTTGAGGATGAGGGGTGATTAATTAGCTGTTGAGATCTATCTCACACCTACAAACAACATCCACAGCGGGAGAGACCAGCGGCTCCAGTGGGTGTTGACTCGTCTCGATGGTAACAGGTGCCAACCGTGTACACTGTAAGCGGAAATGTTACAAATGGCCTCGCGAAAGCTGCTGCTGTTTGTAGATTAATTATATTTTGCCGATATGTAAAATTTTCTTAAAAAAAAAAGCAAACCAGTGTGGTCTTTAAGTTTTTGGCTTAAGAGAATTCACAAGAAGCTGATCGAAGGGTTTTCTATTTTAAATCATTTAAAAATAGGATTCTGATGTAACCACTTTAAAAGCCAATTTGTCAACCGATTTGTGGAAGTGAGAGCAATTAAAAAAAAAAAGGTTGGACTGGAGATATGGGATACTAATTTAGTGAGTAGATTTACTGCAAATTTGTTTTAGTAAGTAAAATTGATGTCAGTTTTTAGTGCTATACAGAAAAATGTGTCTGTGGAGAAAATGAGAGAGAGAGAGAGAAAAAAAAAGAGAAGAGATTAAAATCAAGAGTATGAGAGGAATGAGAAAGAAATGAGAATATTATTCTCGAAATAATCTAACCTAAACATGTCAGTCAAAAGTAAATAATGGCACTTAAAGATGTCAATATAAATTAAATATTTTTTCTCGTCAAGCACAAGGAAGTCCATGAGGTACCCTCCCTCTCTCTGTCTGTCTGGATCTCTCTCTTTCTCTAACACACTCACTGCACTCCAAAGAGGAACACAGATTTATTGTTATGATGAGAAGACAGAGGGACCTGAAGAACACCTAAGGGGAAGCCATCTAACCGTGGCAGGTGTCTAACGGCAGCATTCAAGATTTGTGCTTTGCTTCATGTTAACCTTTGGTTACACACACCACGTGACCAGAGTGTCTTCTGCACTGTGCGAGGAGTGCTTGCAGAACGTGCTAAAGTACAACGCTTCCGATAGGATGTAGAGATGGACAGATTGTGGTCATGGCAGCGGCGTCCCAATCCAGCGGCGCTCTCGGTCGTGTTCGATCCCACCAGCTTCCGCAGGTGACATCAGTTGACCTCAGCTGACCGCAGTTGACCTCAGTTGACCGCAGTTGACCTCAGTTGACCTCAGTTGGCCGCAGTTGACCTCAGTTGACCTCAGTGGTTGAGTAAGTACGGATAAGACAGAGGGCTCCAGGACACGTCGCTCTCCGGTTGGTTTTGCTATATTGTGTGCGAGCTTGTTAACAAGATTTTATAGTTAATAGTCAGGAACTATATATATTTATTGTTTTCTCGCTTTGATTCGTGGAATAACTTCCTGACAAATTCCTTGAGCAGTAGAACGAGCAGACATGCAGGCAAACAGGTAGAGAGGGCGAAAAGTAAACATTGATTACTACTGACATCATGTTCAGTCTCTTAGAGGTTTACATGTATAGAATTGTCTTGTCTTTCTTTCTCGTCATTGTTCCAAATAATGTAAAATAAAAGGAAATAACGACTAAACGAAAACGGAAAATAAAATGATTTTCGATCAGTATTTGTGTCTACTTTTGGCTTACTCAATACAGACATGCAGGCGGACATGGTTTCAACAGGAGGCCTCTCTAATAATCAGATTGGGGGAAAGATTGATGGTTTACACCGTTAGAGACTTGCTACATCACGACACAGCAAGCGACCATTGTCAGCGGTGCATGTAAGGAGAAACAGTCTCGTACCCGAGACGAGATCGGAATCCCCAGGACACCCGTATTGCTCTGGCTACCGGCGCTGAGCTCTTGTCCCGGTGGACGTGGCGGCTGTAGTTAAGTGCAGATAAATTCTTGCTTACATCCCGACTCTGTCAGCTGCTCACTCCAGTTGTCCGTGACCCGTCACTGCACTACGTCACGCCACGTAGCAAAACTTTCCCTCGCGAGAGGACTTTACTACCAGAGGGATAAGCCGAGCACAAGGATGTTGGCCTGGTTGTTGGGGTCATGAAGGACACGGAGTGACAGCTGGTAACGGAGATCGCAGGGCAACCAGGACATGAGAGGAGGGAATGAAGACCTCGCCATCACGGAAAATGCTTGGGAAGACTACATTCTGGTGTCACGTGACCCACACATCATCCTTAACCAGAGCCTCTGTCACTATAGAAGACTTCACTCATCACCGGCAAAGCATTGATGTCTTTGTTCTCTACCTATGCGCGGAAATCGAACCCAGGACAAGCTAAGTGCGCGAAGAGTAAGAGGGAGAAGAAGATAATCATGTTCGTCGAAGTATGGTCACGTGATAACGTATGACGTGCATGACCTTGCTGCACTCTCGCCACACGCATACGAAATGGCTCTCAACCGAGAAACGCTTTCCTTCCCGCGAACTTTCCTTCAACCCAACGGTTCTTTAAGCCGACCTTTGACCTCCTACAGTTCGTGACCAGCCTGCCGGAGACACGTCACAAACACACGTTTCATGATATGTTAGTCCCCCCCCCATCCTCCCATGAATGAATCTTTAAAACAACTGTTTGACTCCCATCGACAACGCCTAATTGTCGTGGAACAGAGAGCAGGTTCAAATTCGGCAGAAATTTTCGTCTACAAAAAGACGAACTAATGAAAGACTTCAATTCAACCGACATGCCAACCGTTCATAGATCACAGACCACCAAGATTTCACATGTTTTCTGAAAGACGCAATTATTTCTAGCAGGAAGTAGGTTTTTTCGCTTTCTGTCTCACACGCGCCCACACACACACGCACTCACACACATTCATCTCATCTTGCCCCACCACTGCCCAGCTCGACCCGACATACAAACACCATAACAACGTCCACCTTGTGTAACTGTGCGGTCTTCATGGAGATCGATGATGTTGTCTGGTTTATTTTTGGATTTTCTTCCATTCCTGGGAACATGTGATCGTCGGCGAGCGCCACATCATGACTGACCAGTTTGTTTACTTTAGGTCTCCATTACCATAGAACAACAGAAATACTATACTTCCGGTCGAAGTCCGGTCCTTTGTTGTCAACATTAGGTTTGGGTAGAAATAGATCGCGCTGATTGATAGTTGTGTGGATTTAAGGTTCTCGAAATACTAGAGAAGGATTAAAACATTAACATTTTCCTGTTTTCCTAAATAAAAAGGAAATACTATTTTTATGTTGTTCCATCAACTAAGCCATTTAAAATAACTCAAAGAAGGTCACTGACCTCAGAGTCGATGTGCATTAGACCAAAATGTGATTCATTGTCAGTAGCAGTAAACAATTTATTTACTCGACGAAGTACATCGCTAAAGAGAGACTTTCTGTTAACTATGCCGTTTTCAGACGAAAAATATGGCCTGATAATAGCCACCATAAAAATGTGAAGTAGACTTCTAGGACCCAGCGCCACCGTACTTGGTCTTCAGAGGATTCCGCTTGTCTGCTCATCGTTTATCTTTATCGCACCCTGATGTTTCCGCAAGCGCATAGAGGTTAAAACAACAAAAAACTACATTTAGTCCTTTGTTCGTCCTTTTTCTAAGTTGATAGAGTAAATACATCAAATAATCTAACAGGTTATTTACTTCTCCTTCTAACCGTTTCATAGTGTCGAATCATCGGTGCATCACCATCATAATCATCATCATCATCTGCTTGGAAGTCAGCTCAACGCACTTGAACAAAAGAGCGACGCTAGAACCAACAGAAACCTCGTTTTCAAACTTCAAACTAAAGGAAAGGAAAAGATGGAGAGAGGAGGAGACCACCCACCGAAATACCACCTACTGAAGACATTTTCGAGAGAGGTGGGTCTGAAATCTTCAAAGGTGGCCAGCGTGCGAACCGTTAGGGGCAGACATGGCAGACGCTGCGGTGTGAGAAGAAAAAGGAGGTGAGCCAAGGTTTGCCTCGTCTGATGGAGGTGACCCACGTGACAGCCTGGATGTCTGAGACAAGCATCCTGGGGCCAGCCTTTGAAGGCGGCGACACACAGAAGCTGGCAACACAGGCTGGCTGCAACATGTTGGGCAAGATTGAAGCCACATCATCATAGTGGTGCCAGAGATGCGCATAAACATGTTATTTACAGCAGCTACGAGACGTTTTACCAGACTGCACCAGGTCTGAATGTAGTAAACAAGTAAACTTATACTAAAAATAAATCTATTGCATTTGTGGGTAATATTTGGGTGAATGAAAGATGAGCATATGGGAGATCAATCATCAATAACGTATCGTGCAGCAAATTATTTTCTTATTTCGGACTGTTTACTCGAAGGTGTGTGTATCGTGAATTATTCCACAGGATGATCCTGCGGATGAGTGAAGGATACAGAGCTACATCTCCTTGTGTCCAGACTCGTCCCAGAAAAAGCATGACAACCACGAAAGATAAACAAATAAGCCATAAACAGATAAAGCCAATGAAAAATAGAAGCCAAGAAACGAGAAAGATGTGTCAGCAATATTTCTTCCAAGAGGGTCTCTGTTTGTGTTCTAATGTTTCTGTTTACTGGCTTGTTGTGCCTCTGATGTTACTGGAGCGCACAACATGGCGTGCCACACAAACACCCGACATTCGTTCCGACTACCCGTCTATATGTGACAGCTAACCTGTTTTGCCCTTAAAACAACCTCGTTTTTGGAAAATTTGTAAGCGATAACACAGATCCGTATTTCGGTTTCGGTATTGGTCTTGAGTATGTTAGTGTACTGTTGTACAATAAATACACACTGCTATATATCAGCCTAACAATTAAAAAACTTACACCTGGCTAGCCATGATACCCGGGTTGATTTCTGTTGCTAACTTTTCCAGGTGTGATTTTATTGTTCACTTTTGATGATGGCGTCGTAAAACACTTAAACTCTTGATAGTCCTGCTCATGTTAGGCAACGGGGACATGGCGTTTCAAGTGAGGTCTGAGAGAGAGAGCGCTAAGCAGTGTTTCATCTGGAGCCAACAGTAGCATCTTTAAATGAAAAAGCATCAAAATAAACGCCCCAGAGATACTGAGACTAACAAACACTATAATCTTCCTGCAGTTGAAATGATTCAACAAAATGAAATGTGATCAAATATATAAATATATTTTCCGTACACAAACACAGTCTGGTAAACCCTCAGTTTTACCCATGATGGAATCTACACATGTGCCTATAGCATTAACATTCTGAAATTTCTATAATAGTTGTGGTGGTGATAAAAAGACCATAATTTTTTTTTTATGCAAAGTTGACACAATCTTAGAGTTTCTGAATAATTGCCAAGGTGATGTAGCGCAAAATATTTTTAAGGAGTCTGAGAATTGTATTGATGAAGACTCACAGTGATGGTTTGCGGTTAGCTAGTAAATGTGTGTTTAGAAGTTTGTAGATAAAGGGATAGAGAGGAAATAAAGTTTGGCTTGATGAACAATGCAGAGAAAATAGAAAACTGTTGTGCAAAGCACTCAGGAACCTCTGCACATCACATTCTGACGAAGGCAGAAACATTACCTATAGAAAAAGAAACTTTTCAAGAAGTTTCTCTGTAAGAAAACAATAGACCATAAAAACTCTGTAAAGTTTTACAGAAAACATAACAGATTTAAAACTTGGGAAACTGTTCAAACTCTCTCTAGAAAACCCTCAGCTGTATGTCTGTATGTTCTATCTGTACTAACAATGGCTTAGCCATTTTAGCTGCTTTTTCAGTTCAGTTGAAGACACGACAATTGCAGATAGCAGTATTAAAGTTTTGTACAATAGAACAGTCGACAGTATTGTTAGCAATTCCAAGGAAAATGAAGAGACTGGGCCGTGTGGTTTCAAAAGAAGGAATTGCAGATCTTTTAAAATCTCTCAATAACATAAGACATCCAGGCTAGACAAGAGAAGTTTAATAATAGGCCTTACATTATGTTCTGCATTTTCTCACCAAGTATTTTAACTATCATTCTGACAAAAGTTTTTTCTTGGCCTTTATCCTGACTTAATCGATGGTGCTATCTCAACTCAAAGAATTACAGGATAACACAAATTTTGTTGAAGATCAAGCA
Organism: Pomacea canaliculata; assembly: GCF_003073045.1. Lineage (NCBI taxonomy): Eukaryota > Metazoa > Mollusca > Gastropoda > Architaenioglossa > Ampullariidae > Pomacea > Pomacea canaliculata. The sequence continues at coordinate 18,686,755 of NC_037592.1, read as the reverse complement.
GGGTTTAGGAGATGCTACAATACTCTAATACTTTACCCTCATAACACAAATTTAAAAGCAGCTACACTCTAAAAAAAGTTTTAGGCTGCATTCACAGACTTTCATCAAGCATTTTATTGGCTTTGAAAAATAAATTATGAAATGTTTTAGAAAGGTAGGCTCAAGAGCATGAAGGACAGAGTGTGAGCGGGTCTGACATGTCTGATTGCATTGAATGCTCCTGTGGCCCTGTAACAAGGTGAGTATTGTAGCTTTGTATTGTTCCCTTTGTTTATAAATGAACTCACAAAGGATATCAAGGAGTCCAAGAAACATGGTATTCAGCTGACCCCTGACCTTACTGAGGTATTTATTTTACTTTTCACTGACAATTTTGTATCGTACACAGTCGGTGTACTTTTACTTTTTACTAGTGCTGAAAGTCTATAAACCTTGCTGTAAATCAAAATAAGTTGAATCTCACGATTGTTTTTTTTAATTTCATGATGGTTTTATATCTTGCTGGTTCCAACAGTGGATTTTATTCTAAATGCCAAAACTACATTCCAGACGAAAGTCTATGTAATGCTGCTACATAAATAGAAAGAAATGGCCACATTTTATCATATTTCTATGCAAATAGGGTTTTGGCGTAGTATGAGAATGTCAGGGTTCTTAAGATGGTAATTCTTTTTTTACCAATCCTGAAGCAGAGACTGGTGGACCGTCTGTCACCACTAGAGTGTGTAATGGTCTTCAAAGCAGACGGATATTTTCCATAAAATACATTCAAGACTCACATTAGTTTCAGCAATTACCCTGTGTGACTGAACCACAGAAGCAGAAGAGATATAATGATACAATTTAGAATGGACATAATTAGCTTGAATGTCTTCAACAGCGTTACTGCTAAACGTATTTAAATTATTTAAACTGACATTTATTTTCTGATACAGCTGAAACAAGAACATTTTCTGGTTGTATTCTCAAACCATATGGATTTTGGTAAATGTTTAATCCTTAAAAGTATTTAGGCCCCCTTTCCTTGCTTAGATTGATGCTATTGATAACAGATACGAGAACGCTAACTACTATAAATTGTCTCATTTTACAAAACACTGCAAATAAGGAAACAACTATAGATGTAAGACTGTTTTATGTAAACATTGAAGACATTGAAGAACTGAAGATATCACAATTTGATATACAAACGCTAGTTTCAATGATTGTAGGTGATGCCTAGGTGTGTTTATACCCTGTTCATACATACATAGGCAAAATTCTGCTAAACTTGTTTATGAGATTGCTGGGTAATGTTGCTGTTAACGCTTAATTTTCAAGAATACGAGGGTCAAAGGGCCTGTATCTTTGGCTGCTAGCGGCTGTTTCCTGTCCTCTGTAAGATATTCTGAGCCGATGCCAGGACAGGACACGGAGACTTGTTGTTCCGCCCTAATGGCGCACCGCCCCAACTCCTCAGGCGTTGGGAGAAAGTACCACTGGGATAGCGTGCATACAGCAGGATAATGACATTTTCTCACATGTTTCTGCGATGGGGGATGGGGAATAAGAGTCGTAATTACACACGTGACACAAGTCACGTGAACACAAATTAATGTACGGAGTGACCTTCACTTTGTGCCCGGCATGAAAACAAGTAATGTGGCCAGGCTGGCAATTCCAGTTTTGCGGTGGAGGCAACCACGCAGACGAAGAAATGGATTGTACTGACAAGTTGCGAGGTCCATGAGAACGGTTAATGCCGCTACACTGAAGTGTGAGCAGGCACTGAGTGCACGGGAATTAAGTGAGGATTTTGAAGGCAGGCAAACGATTGACCTTTAGTTAAGTTTGCAGCTAAAATAAAACCATTCATTATTTGCAAATGTCAAGGAGATATGTCAACCTTCTTCATCTTCCTTGAGGACTGAGACTGGACATGATGCATGAGACGTGACAAATAGCAAAGTTATGATTAGCAGGGCTGTTTAGTCTCAGTCCGACTGTCTACTCTCTTTACTCGACAATATGGTGGAATACAATTAATAGGGTTGTAAAATAATAGTACCATCTCCCTAACATACTCCCCCACACATTCACAGAGTACACAGCATGGAGAAAAGAAGGATACAGCAGGAAGCTAGTGCAAGAAAGTCTCTCCGTATCGGTAAGCAGAGTCCACGTTTCACATCCGTAAAGCATGATCAGTACTATGAGGGATTAGTACAGATTATACTTCATACTAAACCTGATGTTGTGGCTGTGCAAGACCCTGTCCAGCCTAGCCATCCGCTGCTGCTGTCTCTAACCCGAGTCGAATATCTCGAGGATCTGGCGACTTTAAGGAAGATGGCTCCCAAGTCCTCCCAAGTCTTCTAGCCCTACTCCCTTCATCTAGACATCTGCAACGGTAATGATTTCAACCCTGAAGCACACAGCTTTGTGTCATCAGTGAATGACTGGTTGGAAACCGCATGACTACTAATATGGGAAAGGAGTGGCCTGCTGCAAATGATGGAATGGTCTGTCTAGTCCAAGAACAAATCCCTGTGGAGGTCTGGAAGAGAAAAAGGGATCAGAGGAAACAATTGATAACAATTTCTATGTCGTACTCACGTCGCAATTATGTTCGTGACAGAAATTTGCGCAATTATTTTCTTCATTTCACCTTTTACCGGTATCTGCATGCAGTCCTGTGTAGAATTACTGAATAAAGCGCATTTCGATGTCTTCTACGAACAGGGTAGTACATATTTTTAAAACACTGGCATCAGGCAGGCAAACAACTATCTGCAGGCTAGCTAAGTTTCTTCATCTTTGCTCTCACACGAGACAATGTTGTTTGTGAATTCACGATCTCCCTTCACAAAGCCGACGATTTTCTCTCTTGTAGCTCACTCTCCTCTAGACCTCGGATGAATTCAAACACTCAGCTGCAAGGGAGTTTCTTGAGGTATATTTTTCTCATAGATAAGCGACAGTTTGCCATGAGAGGTGCAGTGTGGCTATGGTCTATAGTTACCTCCGACTTATTTGTATCATATGCTTGTAGGTTTGAACTATAGACTGGAAGTATCTAACTACCTTTGATGTTGCCTGACCTATGCTACATAGCTACAATGCCATGAAGCGCCTAAGGTATGGGCAATACGTATGTCAAGAACCTAATATTTTAGCCATATACCTCCGAGTCTACCTTGTTTACAGTTATAAAAACCCAGATGGCTCCTGAGGCAGGCTTACTTCCTTTCCTTAGTCACGGCCTGGTCCACGGGGACGTACCCGGGGGGTGGCTATCCGGCTCTCTCTCTCTCTCTCGTCCCACGCAGCAACAGCTGATCAGCCAGTGCGTGTGCAAGTTTGATCAACAAGCGATGGCAGCGTAGCAACACCCCCAGCATCCCCCTGTCCATCGATCTCAGCTGCAACGATCTTGCAACGCCCGCCTCCGAGGTGACCGGGGGTCGCTCACAAGACCAGGACCGTTGCTTCCATGGCCATTGCTGACTGGCCGGACTCCTGGCACAGCTGTTGACAATCTCCTCACAAGCTGTTCCAAAGCTCCAAAGGAAAAACTTACAGACAGCGTGTATGAATTGCGCACACGCCATGTGAACTATGGCGAACTACAATAACCCTGAAGACCACGTGATTGGGGAATACACAAAATGCAGGCTTTGGCTGTTTATTCTACATATGTTTGAAACGAATGATTAGAATGATATTATTAATTAATCATTAAATTCAGTCGTGAATCTCTTTGCCCGATAATCCATCGATCGATCTCACCCATCCGTCCGTCCGTCCGTCCGTCCACCCATCCACTCACTCTTCTTGAGACAGCTGGTATAAAGATGGTATTTTTCCTGTTTACTAAGCGAAATCTAACATTTTTGTTTTTAAGTCTCCTACATTTTTCATTAGACAACGACAAGAACGATGCCATGCCTTATTTTCAAATGCAATCATATCTCAGTCACAGAGAGCATCAGTGCAAATGTCAAGCTGTTATGACCTGCGATCTTCATGAAATTGGTTAAAAATATTTGCATTCAATTAACAAAACAGTAAAAAATACTTGCTCTCTTCTGCCTGACACATTCTGAATTTTCTTTAGTTGAATAAAACATTTTGCTTTTGAGTTGAACTTGTATCCTTCTCCCATACGCAAGGTTGTTCATAATTTTGATGGAATGAGCGGTCCCTATGGGTATTTTCATGAGTAAGGATATGTTCCGACAATTTGTTTTTAAATATTAGAGTAGCATGCTAACGATAGTTGCAATCGTGTGTAATTATAAAGTTAATCGTGTAATACAGTAACACTTTATCATAACTTTATATCAGTTTTTACCTTCCTTCTCTTGCAGTTTGCTTTCCCTTAAATCAGGGACTGTAAGGGCAGAAAATACAACTTTTAAATCAGAGCTACCTTTTCATACAAACAGCTTTGCGACAGAGTTCACCTGTCAAGCTGGAGAGAAACACACCATAAAGTATACATGCGATCAGACTTCAAAGCTGCAGTCGATATGCAGATGAAAGAGGAGAGAGTTAAAAACATTTTAGTGAATAGGACTGAGAGGCGTACAGCTGCCATGGAGGGCGGGCTGATCAATGCTCCCCCTTGTCGACTGACAATCGAAGTATTGAAATGCAGTGGTGGCGCTCGTGTCGAGAGTGATGGTCATCTGCATATTGCATGGATTGTAAGCAACGGTCGTTCCCTGGCGCCACCACGCGGCTAATTTCTCTACAAGGCTTCGTGAGCTGACCATCTTGTACAATCCGGACAATCCACAGGCTAGGGCTTACACAGGAGTAAGTTCTAACAGTAGACATTGGAAGAAGTCTTGACAGTTCAGATGCCAAGCTATCGCCTAGCAACAGTCTGTGGCTGCCATTCTGGGCTACATTTAGTATTCACTTAGTGTTTAGTTTAACATATTATAAATAAATACGCATTGACAATAAACTGTCTTGCCAAAGATAGCCCAATGCTTCTGGTGTTTTAAGTAATCACAAAAGAATTTTGTAGGAATATTGCAGAACATTGTTTTGTCGATAGGCAGGATTAACCAAGACTCAACAGTGTTTGGACATCACTGGCAATTTTAGCAGCAGACATGACTCTTCTTGAAGCAATGAATATTTATTGACCATTTAGCTTCGAAAATTCGAGACAATTTGGTAAATAATTTGTGAAATAAAACAATAAACGCTAACATTGCATATGTAAAGTGAGATTTCAAGTATTAAAAATAAATTAGAGAGGTAGCAGTGTTTTTTGTAAGTTTGTTTCGATTAAAGATAGTTCATTCCAATAAATGAAAATGACGACGAGGATGATGATAATGCCAACGACGACCATGATGACTGGTGGCAAATTAATTTCCTGATATTTAACAAAAGTAAAATACTGACAAAGTGAATTAGCAACTGATGCCATACTGATCAAAGTGTTTAAAAATGTTAAAATAACTCATCTGTGCTGATAAATTTATTCGCTATTCACAGTCATGTTCAACTGTGGAAAGGACGATGAAAAAAGAGAGATGTCTAAAGCAAACGAAACATAGATGTTGAGCGCGAAGAGTGGACTTGTGCATGATGGGATGTCCAGGATTTCATGCTGTAAGCATTTCTTTTCAACTGCTTATTCGACTTTGTGTTTGCGTGAATTTATGTGTCGTCGAAGTTTACGACATGGCTAGAAAATATAAAAGAAAAAAAGCCAAGAAGAAGAAAAGCTTATTCGGCATGTAATGCAACGCACAGAAGAAGAGAGTGAAAATAAAGACAAAGGAAAATAAAAATAAAGAAAACCGTAAGAAAATCGAGAAGCACGGCCGTAAAATAAAAGCAGACGGCTTGAATGGCGAGGGCCTATTTCTAGTTGTCGTTGTTCATATCGGACAACAGCACGCAAACAAGAAATTATTGCGCCATCCACAACAATTATTGCCTGACTCCTACTGACACTGTAGCTGCAGCCACACCAGCCACCAGCAAGGCAAACACCAGATCCCACACCACTTCTGGCCAAGACCTCTTGTCGACAGCCGACCTCGACCCTCCACATCCATTTACTTTATTCGCAATGCTCTTACTCCTTTCTCGTGCCGCGGAGGTTTGCGGGGCGTGATGAAACTGTTTTGGGTAAGTTTGCCGCCAGTCGACAGGAACGGTTAATCAACGGCCGCCATTCTCACGGCATCTCTGAAAGCACGTGCTCCTCGCATCCACAGCCGCACCTTTGTACTGCCAAAGGTCTGCCAACACTGAAACCTCGGCTCTCGCGTGTTGTTTATGGAGATGCGAAAGTTTGTTTTGTCAGCAACCAATAGGGTATATTTCCTAACTCCCACCGAGGTCAGGATTTGCTTTTACGACATGTAACCTTTAAGTTAACCTCATCGTTGTGAGTTTGACCTGTGGACCAACTGTAATGTTAAAGTTCCTTCAGCACGGAGAGTCGGACCTGTGGATCCACTGGGCGTGATGTATTTTAATGTTATTTATTACTGACACTGTTAGGAAATGGAATATAAAGTATCGTAAAACCGCCACAACAAAGGGTAGCAAGAGGTTAACATAAAAGCCGAAGTTACTAGAGGGAAAAGAAGGACGTTTTACAGTCAGACTTTCCCAGGCCCATCTTCAGATACACACGTTGGTTGTCTTGTGCCGTGCTAGCGAGCTCCCTGACACTCTGGCATCGCATAGGTGGCAGTTTGCTTAGCTCTGGTCTCACACTTGGATCTTCATCAATCAAAAGCCGGGCCCTTAAGCGCGGCCCTAGGCAGATGCCTGTGTGCAGCAATAGGAAGCACATGCCTTGATTTTGCTGAGCAAACACAGTACAAAACATACCATGAGCTTAATGGGTCTGGTGACCCTAACAGTCTCATGAAGTGAATACAGGACGCACGTGTGCACATGTACATACATACAAACATACATACCACACCACCTCTTCTCTGTTTTTGTTATCAATATTTATTTTGTATTAATACTATTTCTACTGTGCTGGCTGTTTACAGCTTTATTGTGCAAAGTATGTGTAGATTCTCCTTTTAATGGCTCATCAAACCAGTTCGATAGAGCAGGCAGGCAAGCAGGCCAAAATAAAAAAAATCAGTTTTGATTTCATACCACTTTTCTTGATTGAGTGATGTCTCTATCTTACAGAGCTGTATTCCTGTGTCGCCAGGTATGCATGTTTGCGCGCACGTGTGTTGATGAGTGTGTGCGCGTATGCTCAAGTATGACGCATGATCCCCCCTGGCAGCTGAAAATCGGCGAGAATAGAAATTTTTATTTGTCGAGAGTCAAGGATGACAGATCGTGTTATTTCGCCATCATTTTAAAGTTCTCGGCTTCAAACTTTTTTTTCACGTTTTCCTTTTTCGGAAAATTTTCTTTCTGTCCCTCATACATCTTGTTACAAATGTGCTGTCTTTTGTTCCTTGTTTTGTAAGATCAAACAACCTCATTACAAAAACATGAAGTACGTTTTTTTTATCAGGAGTTAATATGTATATTAACTTAAAGGGAAAGGCAACTCAAATCACGAACTGAAACTACACGATAAATGTTTGGGGTACTAAAGAATAGTTTACACAGTTCTGAAACACAGTTTTGATTAGGCTTACCTAGATACCCATCTTTCTCTAATATTTTGTTTAAAAAATAGAAAGCAAACAAAGTGGGGTACTATGTTCTATAAAGGCCAGGCCGCCATCCGTCCCGCCGGCTGGTGTTGGACCTTGTACTATTGGCCTGTCATCTCCGGAAAAGCACGAAGGAAGGTTGTAAACAGATTTGATTTAGTAACATCGAGGTGATTAGCATATACATTTGAATATGGGAAAGGGAAGTAGCAGAATTATAAAGAAACCTTACCTTTCTGGGCAGCACCAGAACAGACAGACATCCATCTTGGAGTGATGTTATGTTTTTCTTTCACAAAACAGGAAATCTGAGGTGGGACTATCACTTTTGAATGATGTCTTCACGAGAATAGTCAGAGAATGTAAGAAAGGGTCCGATGGATTGTTATGAGAAAGCAGAGCATTACTATGAATTTACCACTACTAGTATTTCATTCAGTAGTCTATATACCTACCCAGAGGAATCACTCACTGTGCCAACCGCTGGTTATCATCTGATAATAAATGCGATGTATATAGTCTTTAACAAGTCACAAAAGGACGTTTGTTCCGTTATGCAAAACAACAACACCAGCATTGTTCTGGAAGCGATTGTAAACACTACTGCGATGATTGTCATGCATGCCACGCAACTGCCACCCTGACACTCCATGTCATTGCCAGTCCGGGCATCTCTCCCTGCTCAGTCTACTCCACTTCCACCTTCCAATCATCGTGGCCCAGTTCCTAATTGTAGGGCACGATCCCAACATCTCCGTGCCAGCGTTTGCAGACCTCACTAACAAGACTCAATGCTGACTTTCTGAGAACATGTCTTTAATTAAAGACAGAACACTCGAGCTCCTTGATTCGATCCTCAGATGTGTTGATACGCGATTGTAATTCAACAAATCTTTTACAACCTCTTCATTTTCTAGGACGTTCTAGTTTATTGGTGAAGCTCAAAGTTCTATTTGAACTGTCATTTTGTTTTAATGAATTATTTAAAGCATTACGAAGGTTGCATTTAAAACTTGGACGTCATCAACTGAAAATCACGGCTTGTTGCTATAGCAGTAAAGTTTATTAAGAATTCACTGTTTCTAATTTTGACAAATAACCATTGTACGCTAATGGGAACAGAAGAGAGCAAAATGAAATAAAGAATGGAGCTTGAACGGTACGAGGGAGCTGAAAGGAGTTAGAAAATGAGTACCACGGGGATGCCTCTAAATCTTCTAAGCTGCTTACTGCTTGGAGATTTACTGATGCATCTGAAATTAATACCCGGTGTAAGAACCTCGACTGTCTCGAGACGTGCTGACAAAAGTAGGTTTGTGTCCAGGAAATGGATGAGGAAGCGAGAGACTAGATGAAATTTTGTACAAGAACAATTCCTATGACGAGAACAAAAGACAGAAGTTTTAAGGGTTGGCGCCAGGGAAATTACCCTTTGTGACAGCCTGGCTAAGACGAAGACATTTGTCATGTCTAGAATGGCATCAAAAGGGATAATGGCGATCTCCGCAGATGTCCATGATGTTCTCTTAACTAGAGTAGAAGAATCAGACAACATGTTTGGCTAGGTTGCTATGTTATTATTTTTATTGTGATTAACATTACCAAGTCAATTTTAGAATGACATTTGTTTCTTTGTATTGATATCATCACCGTCATGACGATGAGAAGGTTTATACATGGACTGCTGAGCCTATATTGTCTGAAAGACATAATTTTTGCTATAATGTTTCAATTCAAAATCATGTTATGAAAGAATGCATCGATCATGAGACTTAGATGAAGGAAGAGAGAGAGAGAGACGGTAGAGTCGGGAAAAAAATAGGCAAAAGAGGGTTTAGCGGCTGTGCATTCTATTCAGGAAATCTTATTAGTTTTTGATTTCATTTGCTACATATTTTGCAAAATGTATTTGTATTTGTTTATATATCTGTCTAATATAGATTAGCCAAACATGCGTCTCTGAGAGCGCCTTGACGCCAAGTCGTTAGAGTATGTCGGTCTAGAAATATTCCTTATCAAGAGAAGTTTAGAAGATTTGTAGCACAAGCCATCGGGCAGACATCAGCAAAAGAACTGGCAAAAGTCTACTGAAAAACCAAAGAATTATTGTAAAAAAGGGACAGAAGTCTTTATTCATCCATTTGTCGCTTGACTGTTACCGGTCGTTGGGGGTAGGGGGCACATGGGTAGACAAGTCCCGCCATTGACGCCTGTTTTGGACTATGGCAGGGTTAGCACAGGGCAAACAGTCCACTCTTCACGTTCCCTACATCAGTTCTTCCTTTGGCCACCGCAGCGTCCTCCGCCATCCACGGCACAGTGCAGGACAGGCTTTGACAATGATGTCGTGATGGGTCGTATGGCCAAATAGCAGCTGCTTTATTATTATTTTAGTTTTTCCCCTGGCGACCAGTATTCTGAAAACATCCTATCGATATATACATGTACATAACAGGACCAGCCAAATAACATTGTACCAAAAAGTCACCTAGTAATGTCGGGTTTCCTTCCCCTTAAATCTCTGGCAACAGCTTTTCATGATGCGCGAGATAGAAATACGAGTCAAGTCCGTGCATTCCAGCGTTATTGCATGTGGGTCGCATGTAAAGACAGGAATGAATAGTGAGCGGAAGATTTATTTTTGTTTTGTTTTGTCCAGTCTGCAGACCTGGGCGGTCATAAAGCTGGCAGCGAGGGAAGCTCGTGACGCCGCACACGTTTTATCAAGATGACGGAGCAGATAGAAAAGACGATCGGTTTGGAGGCACACAGCGTTTGGGAGAGCAGATCCCCTCGGCAAGCAAGACAGATCAGCAAACAGACTGGCACATGGTTGTGTATGACCTGCACATGCTGCAAGGGTCGACAGGTCACGATGACAGCACACCGAGATCAGTTGCTTGATCAGTAGGTACTTGGGTATTTCTACAAGCATAATTTGGAAAGACCACAAGAAAATCTTTTGTCTTCTGAATATTTTAAAGGGCGTATAAACCTCTCTGATAAACTGATAGTAAATATAGTTTAAAATACACTGAAACCTTGTAATAGTTTTTTCAAGAAAAAAATGGTTTGCCGTGTGAAACATATCATTTCTCATCATTGTTCTGTATAAAATCGTATAGGAAGATACTGAGCTTTGTTGAGGAGGAGGAGGAGCAGCAGCAGCAGCAGGAGGAGGAGGAGGCAGACATGCTGACCGAGAACGAGGTTCACATTCCTGCCTTCTCAGTATCGTTTCGAGGGGGCTGCTGCCCCACTGTTGGCCTCTGAGGCAGTAATGATAGTCACCAAGCAAACTGTGTCGTTTCTAACGACTTCAGCTTTCCTTTCTCTTCATGTCAAGCTCGTCAAGCAGGTTTGATGTCTTATTTCCTCGTTATTCTACGTCACACCTCTCACCGGCACCGGCGGTGTTTGCCTCGCACTACTTTCAGGCCAAAGCTTAGAAGAAACATCGATTTCTCTTTTGTTGGCAGGAGAAAAGAAAAAGTCATTATTAAAAATCATTTTAGCAGCGCTGGACCCACCTCAGCTGACGTCACTGAAAAAATTCACAGCTTCCGGTATGTTTGGGGGCAGCGTTGGTGACGGAAGTGACCCGCGGCTAATGAAGGCAAGGCACGCCTTTCTCAAGAGGTTCGGTATTTCAGGGTTGAAAACAACTTTTTTTTGTTCAGAAATGTTAGAGATTATTTTACTTCCTCCTCCGTTGCACGTGCTGATAGCGGAGAACTTCAATTAGTTTTATTACTAAAGCAAAACAACAAGAAAACAAAGCCAAAGGGAGTGCAAACCTTTACATAAACGCCCGGTACCAGCTCAGGTAAAAGATTTGCAAAAAAAGTATAGAACATCAGAAAATTACCAAACATGCCTTAAACAAGGAAAAGTTATTAAAAATTATCATGGATTACTATTGCAAATATTATAGCTACAACTACGGTTACTACTATTAAAATAAAAAGACTTTTGTAGCCCAGTTCCACACTCTAACAATAGGCTTTATGCGCTTTACAAAACGTATTTACAAATATACAAAAGACAGATTCAAACGACAGCAGACATCCATAGCAACATAGCAACAAGTATACACAAACAAAACGTAGTCTAAGGTAAATAAAGAGTAAATACGAGATATTAAAAATTAGTAGATAGAAAATATGTAAACATAGGCGAGGAGACGGTTTTGTTACTGTGAGTTGTTGACAAAGTATATTAGAGATACCAATACAATCCCCACACAAACAGGTTGTACCTAGCCATATTATTCTCCATGTGGAGCAGCTAGATATATAAGCTACACTATTGTGGTCCTCTACAAAATACTTTTTTTTTCCTTCAGACGACAGACGTGCGAATAATTCGCTAATTTGCATCTCACGATTGAGTGCTATTTGTCCGATCCTTTGATGTTTAAATCTCTTGATTTTATATCTTTTATTTCCGTCTGGTAATGTCCAATCTATGTTATTATTTGCATTTTTCGAATGTTGGCGATTTTGATGGCAGTTTTCAGAATCTGCTAATGACCCAGTGTTTTGTTGTACAAGAGAAAATGTATCGTGCGATGGGAGTGGCCTCGGGTGGATTGCTTTGAGTGCTGGTTGTAAACATTTCCGGTCTCGCTCTGTTACATTTCTTTCTTTTTCTTTCTTTCCTCTGTTCCGCTAGGTTGACTTTCTTTACTGATTTGATTAGTCCTAATTTGAATTTATTTCGAATTTATTTCTTTTGAGAACATTTTCTGACCTCAAGTTGTGCTTTTCCTACTGAGCTTCTTTGTAACACCTTCCAGTTAAAAACATTATCGGCAGTCTTCCTCTATTACTTCTATTATATGCATATTTCTGGTTTCATAAAAATTGTTGCAAAGGAAATTCTCCAAAACTGTCAGCCTCACACATGTAGACACCACTTATCCGAAAGAAAGAAACTTTGGATGATGGGCCCGAGAGGGAATGGTTGCCCGGCAAAACTGTCATTGATGCTGAAGTAGCCATCGGTGGTCGTACCCACCTCAGAACCTTTCGCATCATTGCAGCCGAGATTTTCACGCAGGACATTGAGGGCAGGTCTGGGGCCCTATTCATGAAGAGAAGATAAATCGTAGTCTAAGGTAAATAAAGAACAAACCTCTCATCTTTGTAGTCAAGAAGCGGCGTCCAGATTCTGCACGTGACTTTACCCTGGAACCGTGGTTATAAGTGTCAGTAAGAAAGATGCCTCAGGCAAAGTAACATAAAACAACATCCTCAGGGTCTAGACAGTAAGAGGCAAATGTTTTTTTTTTATTTCCCCCATTTTACACCAGTAGCAAATTACCCGAACTTCATGAATCCATCTCTGATATTTACTAACAGGAAGGAGAAAGTGATCTACATGCACTTCCTGTGGTGTGTCGGAGGTGTGGGGTAGGAGACCAAGAAGCTCTGCAGCATAATGTCGGATATTTTCTTCACAAATGGTGACGTAATGAAGGATCTTGACAGTTGTCCCCAAGTTAAAAAGCTGAACATTTCTTCAGTGAAGCGGGATGCAGCCCGTAATGATGACTCCTGTGCGGAACAGAATGATGAATGAATTCCTTTGATCCTTCCATATGGATTCTCATATCGAGTCCTCTGAGTGTTTTATTTTCAGTTGAGAGGGAAAGAACTATGTGTCAGATGATTTTTGCATCCAGGAACAGTGAAATGAACATCACAATGAAAAACCTAGTCCTTTCGTCTTTCTTTTTTTTTCTCTCTCTCTCTCTATTTCTCAATCTCTTCCTCTCGCTCATGTTTTTCTCTATTTTATCATCCCATACGCCGATCTTTGTATTTACTATCTTTTCATTTATCCTTCCTCTTCCATAGTCTTGTCTTTCATGTTTTAATTTAATTTGTAAAGAGCAAATAATCATAGCCAGAAAGAGAAGGCAACAAAAGCAAGCGTTATTCAAGTTAAAGTATTCTGGAGAGACTAGAAAAAGAATTCTAGATGGGAAATCTCTTGACACAGTACAGTATATCAGATGAAAGAAATGTCAATCTCGAAGATAAACCATTAACAAAGGCAACAAACCGATGCACCCTGGAGATAGGAAAACAACTTCCGGTTTCTTCTTCGATGTGGCAATTATCTGCGGAAGGTAGTCCTGACTCTAAGTTAGCAGCTGATATCCGGAATCAGGTAAACACTTGACGTGTTTGGATCTTGCCTTAATCATTTTCTTCTCGGTTAATGATGAGTCGAGAGTAGCATCAAGAAAATGCTTTTCTTTTTGGATGTTTTATAATAGAGAAGGTACTTTGAATCTGCTTTTGTCAGTTGAGAAAGGCTCTACATAAATAAACAAATCATTCAAACAATGGAACAACTTCATTACAAACATTTCTGTTGTCAACTCTAAAACAAACTCAACAGGAAACTAGCCGTAGACAAAAATAATTTTACTTTGTCGTCTACGATGTCTCGCCAGTAACCTGTCTTCTCGAGGACCCTCGCCAGCTGCTAATTAAATTATAGATAGGAAAATCACCTCTGTACGCCATGCTTGCTACATATCTTATTTCCGGACGTCTCACTCCACGTCTCCATACCCACATACGCATCCTGCTGCTCGTAATTTCCATTCAGCATGCACGCTGTCAGCAGCACCCGTCAGCGACTCGCGACTGAGGCGCCGGGGTGGCGATGTGTCACGTGCGGCTCTTGCCTCCGTCTGCTGTGAGCGGCGCCGTGAGGGAGACGGCAGACGGCGGTACAAGGATGACGAAAGAGCTCGTGCACTGGCCGACAATGACGTCACGTTAAGACGTCACTGAGAAATCTCCAAGGCTTACGTCATCCAGAGCGTCACTTCCCTGTCAATTCTATATATAGATAGATATTAAAAGATTCTGACGAATGCAAAACTTCTCAAAGCTCAATCAAGAAAATGTGCGGGAATTTAAGGAGGATTTTGTGTTGTTTCATTTTCTATTGAAATACTTCAAAGGTTACTTGGGCTGAACTTTTATTTGAGGATATAGTTAATCTTGCATTTTTGTTACATTTCAGAAATGGAATTTGACAAAACGAGATAGCTGTCATAAAAGCAAACATAAACAAACAGCCAGCGAAACAGGTGGGCGAACTAAGTGGGAGAGCCTGCGTATATGCCGCGTTGTTAAAATTAGATTGGTTGCATAGAATTTGTTTTGGTTTTTTTTTAAACGATAGTGAATTTGTTGAAAGCTGACAGATAAAGATAGGACCAAAGGATGTGCTGTTGTATTGGGCAGCTATACGAAGCCGATGATTTCTGCTTTAAACAAGTAAATTATACAAGTAACTACTCATAATAATGTAACAGGAGCCTCAACATGACATGAGAGAAACGACGAAAAAAGAGAATAGTACAGACGAGAGAAGTAGTGCACGAAGGAAAGGGTGAGGGAAGAGAGGAGAGAAGCCGAGCAGCAATTTTAATTTTCAAATTCATTTCTGAATCAGGCGATGACAAGGTTATAAAAAAGGAATGAAAAACACTTTTAACATGAGACAAAACTTATCGTAACTACAACAAATACCACAAAGTTATAATGACTACTACAATAAGAACACTATAACCACTATCCTGAGCTCGAAAATACCCTTCCTTCCCCTTCTCTTATATCTCTGTCTGTACTAGACTATTTAAATCCACATGTGCAACATCTCTAATATTCCTGATTGTGGTCATGAAATATCCTGTCACACACGATGTACCTTCGTTGTCTCAGATGTTTCATCGCTTACACATGTCACTGAGTATTGTAAAGTGCACTTGTAACAGTTACATTGAGAATGGGTAATTGTATTCATGTTCTCAACATGGATGGAGCCGGAATGTCCTCGTGCCAGACTCGCAGACTGTGAGAGTCAAGCCGCCATCAAATGACTTATTTAGATTGTCAGCCGTCACGCAAAACCGCAGCCCTGGCCTTAAGATCACGAATATCTCTCGAGACAAAGCGCTGTCCGCAGCCGTTCCATTTCCATACACAATCAGCATTCAAGTTGTTTCTCATCCACGAAAGACAGAGCAGAAGCCTCCGAAACCAAGCCAATTAAATCATATCCAGAAGGGTCAACTGGCGCTGAATTTACTGCGACTTTGGACTAAACTTTCTCAAAGGAAGAAATTAGTTCATGGCCCATTTTAAAAGACGTTACTGATTCACTTTAAAGAATTTTTTTCCCTTTCTCCGATGTCCTGACAAAGATTACTAAGTTCATCATTGTTTATCGATAGGTATTTCCATCTAACAGATCATCTGTTCTTGCTAGATGATGCGGTTGTCTTGAATGGTGGGGAAATGGACCACTTCTTTACGTTTGCCAACTAGTTCTTCCCCTGCCTGTAACGTGTCGACCTCCCCGGTCTGATATAGAATGTCGTGGAGGCTTATAAGGTCAAAAACAGACCAGGCTGCCCCGCTTCACTGTTACGAGAATATGTTCATGATGCGCTGTATATAGAGTATAGAGTATGGAGTATAGAGTATGGAGTATAGAGTATAGAGTATAGAGTATAGAGTACAGAGTATAGAGTATAGAGTATAGCATAGAGATAGGAGCATGACTGAGCAATGCAGGAACAGGATCAACAACGACCGTTCCAGTCACCCCCACCTACCCCATCACGAACTAATGGACTGCTGGCAGACGATTTTTTCCAGTTAACTGCTAAAAGGAAGCATAAGACGAAAAAGCTTCCGGTTTAGTCACATTCTTTGTTGAGGCTCGCCGAGACTAACAGCGGATCACTTCGCAAGAGGCTAAGCGTTGGTCTCGGCAGACAGACAGCGATCCACATATACACGTCCTTAATCACAGGCAGCTCCAGGGTAGGAACAGCGAAACGTGTTCTTCTAGACTTAAACACATTTAAAGCTGACAAGGTAAGGAGCTTAACTGAAACTATCCACGCTTTACACCACGTGACGGCGACAGAATCTTTCAAGAGCGAGAACGATACCGAAGGAACACTATGGGGCTAGCAAAGGTCAAATGTCAGGCCTTGGAGAGACTACAGCCAGCAATGGCCACAAGATGGTGCACTGGGGAGGAAACCAAACACTATAGATTCTACCATTTTTATATTGCCTTAAAAAACAACGGAAGAAATTATGAGCTGTCAAATGATTGTTTAACAAATACTTGCTCACTCACGCGTCACGGTTGGTTGAAGCCGTTAAGCCTCATCCCCAAATAAATGCGTCTCCCTAAACGCTGTGAAAGCACATTTACCATTTCCACTAATGGTTCCTTGTTATTTCCTGTGAACCACTTGTGTCTGTCAGGTTAAGGCCAAGCAGTACATCATCATCGTCTCCGAGGCACCTGAGTGAACATGTTTTTAACGGCTTTGTCGGTATATTTGTACACCTGTGTTTACACCTGTGTTTACACCTTTGTTTCTCCTAGCTTCTGAGGATCCGGGTCTGGCGTCTTGGGCATTGTTGACGCACTCGCGCACTTCTGCTCTGCGCATGCGTGCAGGCAATGTCCAGGAAAGAGATGACAGATGATAAGGAAGAGTTCTCGAGTTCTCATGGTTTTGTTTTGAGAAAAAGCTGCCAACAAAAAGTACACGTGCCCTTGATAATGAGCTCCAGTCCTGCAGGGAGGAAGGTTTTGTTGTCATAAACATTTCTCATTACTACGTACCGACATGTCTGTGCGCTGAAAGATGATAGATCGTCCTCTATTCCAAGCTTGCCGGAAATGTCATACAAGAAACAAAAATGTCGAGTATCAGCACACGAAAAGAATATTTGTTTGTGAGTTGTACAAGCCATCCGTTGCATGCAACTTCTCAATTAACAGTTTTTTTTTTCAAGCTTTCAACATGCTACAGAGTTCGATTTAGAGAAATGTTAAAGACATCAGCTTCATCCAGATTTCCGAATTCGCATTCTTGTAAAGATATTTATCTTGCTAAATTGCTATCACCACATCGTATGAGGATTAGTTTCTTCTGCTTAGAGCAAACTGTTGTCTTAATAACCCCAAAAAAGCCAAAGATGAATTTGTGTGTGTGTGTGCACTTTACATCCAAACAGATATCCACAGAAATGTACAAAAATATCCATATGACTGCCTCGCAAAAAAGGACAATTTCGAAGGAAAAAAGATTATCCACCAGCCCGTCTCAAGCGAGAAAGGAAGCATCAAGTAGTCTTTGTCACACACACACACACAAGGTGCAATTTACGGCAGTGGTGGCAAAAATGCAGACACATCTTTAAAACCTCAACCGAGAGAACAGGAAGTGTTGGATTTGAAGATTTATTTATCTCGATCTCCATTTTCTCGCCGATGCTGGCCTGGATGACACGTCATGGCTATTGGCATGCCTACCTGTACAACCGTTAGTCTCATTGACAGCACGGGGCCAGGTGTACAGTCAAGACCTAGCTGTCAGCTATCAGTTTAGCAAACTGCTAAAAAACATTCAGCAACTGTGACCCAGTCTGCAAGCTAGTATACGACAAGGATTTTTCTCTTTTGCTATGTACATGTGTGTGTGTGTGTGTGGGTGGGTGTGTGTGAGTGTGTGTGTTTATTAGCCGGTTTGTTTGCATTCTAGTACACCTTGAATAGGTAACGAACTGCTACTTTTTCCAAACACACACATTAACATTTTTAAAAGGCTATTTTGGACAGAATTATGTTCTGAAGCTATAACCAAGCTTTTGGGGTAATAAATTATAGAGCTCAGTCGATTATTTCATCTTTTTGCCTCACCTGCATTCACCTTGTGTAAGTATTTCATCAGTGAAAAGTCTAACAAACTTTGAAAAAAAATCTTGAGGACACCAGGCTCTAATAACCAAAAACCGTCAGCAGGAAGAAGGTTGTGGCGGGTGAGTGGATGAGTAGCAACCCTGTGGGCATAAAAAGGTTCTGGTCTGGTGTACGTCTGAAGTGCGCGGTATCTGAAGGTCAGAGGTAGTCTTTCTAAGGAATTCTTTATGGCATATTATGTCTTTATGTGGCTTTTTCATCTTCACAGACAAAATGAGTGCGCACTTGTGTGCCTGTGCGCACGTGTTTGTGTGTGTGTGTGAGAGAGAGAGACAAACAGGGGTAGAGAAGAAGAGACAAGGAGAAAAGAGAAAGGGTAGACTATTTCTCCATTTCCTGCTACAGTCATCAACATTTATAACCTCAGCGGTCTTTGCCTCCTCACCCGTCTTCGTTATCTGCATACAGCACCGCTGCTGTCACGGACGAGCCCCGAGCAGCGAAGTGAGCGGCTGCTGTGTCCGCCATCGGCTGCTGTGTCCGCCATCGGCTGCTCATCGATCGCACGGCCCTGCCTCTGTAGCAGGAAGACGTCTTCTGTTTCTGGAAGTTTCTCTGTCCAAACTGCCCATCTGAGACGCAGCTTCCACGTCAAATGTCAAAAGCTAGGAAGGGACTGAGAAGGTGGCAATGTCCTCACAGCCTGTAGTAGACCTCGAGTGGACCAAAAGTGTCTGCTAATGGCAGGCTCTGGCTTCATACAGATGCTGCTAGCTACAGGAGGTGACTAGCTTATCAACAACTTCATATTAAGCTGTAGACTGGCTGTAGACACTAGCTATCGTGCCGCATGAATGTTGGAAAACAGATCGTAAGAGATTCGAATAATAATTTGTTAGAAGAAAAAAATAAAGGTTTAGCTTATCTCTAAACAAAAATGTAGGATTTTGTTGTTGTTTTTTTAATTCCCTGGAAGCTGACTATGAGGAATATTCAGTCAATATATACAGGGATTTTTAAAGAGTAATAATTAAAGAGGAACTTTAAAAGAGAAGAGAAAGTGAAATTTAACCTGACAATAAGAGAGAGAGAGAGAGGAGGAAACCAAGGATCTACTGCTACTAATAATAATCATCATAATTATAGAAAGAAGAGTCTTAGAGATAGGAATCAGAAACCCAAAATTTAGCGAACAAGAGATGGAGAGAGAGAAATGAGGGGAGAGATAGGTGGGAGGAGGTAGCAGCAGTAAGGAAGCCAAACATGAAATCCGTTGCCAAAGTCCTGGGCAAAGAAAACTCCATTCTTTGCATCAGTGATACCAGAAACTGTTCTGGAGACGAGTGTTAGGCACAAAAATAGCTTCTTGTCTCGATTTTAAGTCTGGGTTCTAAAGGACACTGCCTGACATTGATAGGATATTAAGGTCTGAAGAAATTAGGGTGCTCAGCTCTGGGCCAGGAACTCGGTCTGTCCTCGCCTGATTGAAATATTCCTTCAAAATCAAGGAGTGCGGCGCTGACCCTGTCGTCTTGGTCAGATTTCCATTTTCTGGCTGGACTACAGAACAATTTCGTTCTCATAACATTTCATCTGCCTTCCCGCTGCTCTTGTAGAAAAGAGAAATAGGGTTTGTTTCTGCATTTGTTCATTTGTTCTCACTTTTTTCGGACTTTTCTGTTTTTTGGTTCGAATTTTTTGTTCTTCACTCCTTTCTATGCCTTCTCA
Organism: Pomacea canaliculata; assembly: GCF_003073045.1. Classification (NCBI taxonomy): domain Eukaryota; kingdom Metazoa; phylum Mollusca; class Gastropoda; order Architaenioglossa; family Ampullariidae; genus Pomacea; species Pomacea canaliculata. The sequence continues at coordinate 18,666,614 of NC_037592.1, read as the reverse complement.
TTCTTCAATACCCATGCCTTTATCCCTCTACGCCGATTCCTCTCTACCCATGCCTTTCTCTACCAATGCTGTTGTCCATGTCTTCCTTCTTTCCTCACCATTACTTTGGTCACTCATTTCTTAAACATAATGAAATAAATATTAATCAAAAACAAATTTTTATGTTGTATTTGAACGTTTTAAATTTTTTTCTGTACACCCATGAAAATATTTGTGAGCATTATATTTCTAGCAATCGACAAATCTCTAAACATTCGTGCTTCTTGTCTTCCTTAGAATGTCTTATTGCCGTCAATGGCTGTGGTGAGGGAGAGAATCATGGAAGTCAGTTGGCGCCCCGTGATTAAACCACCTACACCATCAGACAAACAGAAACCATTCTCAGTCAGCTTATGATCCTCTCTACCAGATAAAACCTCGGTGTGTCTCTATCCAGAGTGAGTAATGCGAGAGGACTGAGGTCACACCATGAGGCTGGAGAGTGAACTGAACTCTCGCCTGCACCACTGTCCCGCCACTGTAATAATTCAGTAATTGCATCTGTCAAATTGGAAGCGAGCCATCCACATGTAAATAATAGCAGGCTCTGTGCTGCTACTACATTAGTATTGGCAAACTCAATGACAAACTTTCTGAGTAGTCTTCAGCTTCAAGTCGCTAAGTCTGTTACTGGCAAATTTTGGCCGGGTCACGTGGGCGGTGAGGCATGGGCGGACTTGTTGGACTGAAAGTGTTCTGCATTTATGTGTTACTATCTGTGGTGACCACATTCATTCCACTTCTGCCTCGCTGCACCAAACGTTGATTTTCTAGCGTGAAGGACACAGACAGTGGGTCCTGTGAGTTGTGCCTATCTTTACAGCCACAGCCGGCTGGAAGCCATCACTAGTCATGGCGGCCACTGTTTAGTTGGCAAGTCACTAACACAAAAGTCCACACGGTAGATTAATCAAAACTTGAGGATATTTATTTGTTCAGGAAGATGTTATTTGTTTTTCTTTTATATCTCGCTTTTATCACGAACTTGCATTACTGGACTGCTGGCAGATGATTTTTTCCAGTTAATACTGAAACGAGGCAGGTGTGTACAAAGCTTCCGGTTTAGTCACATTCTTTGTTTAGCCTCGCCGAGACTAACAGCAGAGAACTTCGCAAGAGGCTAAGCGTTGGTCTCGGCAGACAGACAGCGATCCACCTACACACATTCATGCTCTTATTAGATTGACTGTCTTCAGCTGCATTGGCAGTAATATACTCCTGTAAATTAAATGGACTCCATTGTGGTTATCTTTGAAGCTGTACCAATATTTGAAGCAATACAAAGGCGGCAGCTTGAAACTGAGTGTGTCAACAGACATCAGCAAACAGAAAAATTAGGAAGACGGAAAAAAGATGTTACAAAAGCATAGATCAAGGATGGTTCTCTTCAACTGGTTGGAATTGCACTGGGTTTGATTACGAAGACCCACAAAAAGGGGAAAGAATCAGTATAAGACAAAGAACAAGATATGGACAGTTGAAGCCTCACAGAGGGGGCGCTGTACCGACAGAAGTACCGCCACAGCACCGGTTGGTTTCCAGCAGACTTCACAAGACCTACGGTTCCCAGAATAGACCCGTCTGATGCTCTTCCTGTCCTCAAAGAAATGGAAGAAGTCTAGCAAAGCATCAAAGAAAGAAACACGATAATTCACAATACTCCCTCTGTCCCTTAAACCTCTCAAGCAGCAGTTCAGGTGTCATGCTGACAACAAAGGTAAAGATCAAACGCCAGAGTATATCCTACAGCTGCGAGGCCGTACAGGGGCGAGTGAATGCGGTTCATTGTATTCAGGGTTAGGCATGAGGAAGGCAGTCCAACACTTTCCTTCCAGTCTTCCTTTCCCTGGTAAATCAGGCACCTATCCATGCAAGCCAGCTGCCTTCTGGTCCACAAAGAAGGTTGCTAACCACCAGCCCTCCTGCTTCTCCTTTGACGGGGTGTTAGCTGCGTACGTGCATCTACCCTTGTTGCTCATTCTCATGGATGCTTTCATGGGATTCTAACCACAACTATAAAATCCTTTTGTTTAAGGTTTTCATTGCCCTGACGGTTACATCCAACTTTTTCTCACCTTTAGAAATCGATGTTTTAGCTCCCAGTCCCTCCGTCCGCCCACCTGGCGGTTGAGATCAACGATAAGACTCGGGTCAGCGAGTGCACTGGGGTCGCCAGCACTAACACTACGGCCATGAGAGTAGGATGTGGATGGAGTAGTAAAGAAGTGCTGATAAGGTGGATGACAGTCGAGTCATTAGTCTAATAGCCTAATACATCTCTCTACACTTACTGTGGTGTTGATTTTTCCTGTTTGGTCCTGGGTGGGCGCACGAGATCACACACGCGCCGACACTTAGCACCGAGGGTGGTAGGGAGATGGGTAGGAGAGGTAAGTGAGTGAGAAGGGCTGTGAGACAGGGAAGGAGCTGAGAAGACAGAGCGAGTGTGCACGGCGCGTGTTAATCTGTCAAAAGTGTTTAACTGCCACTTTACACGTGGACGCCAACATTCGCTGCTCCATCTCCAGGCTGCTGGGTGCTGGGTGCGAATGGTGCCCTCGCAACCTCCACACATCCTACGTAAGAGATTGGCTAAATCCATCCTGGTTTCTTGTGGACTTTTCCATATTCACGAAGGAAATGACGTCAGAGTTTGTAAGCACGCAAAACGTCCATCACCGCCTGCAACGAGTGGTCTCCCTTGCACGGATGGAGTGGCTAATCGAGCCTACGACGTTTGGAAGCTAGTGGGCGACTAGAGTGGAGGGATTGTACTATACATCGAGTAGCAGGCATTTCAAATACACACTTGGAGCTTCTCAGAATAGCAGGACATGTAGAAGTCCTCTCTCATGTCAGAGCCTGATGCTGAACTGTAGTTTGTTTCTAGAAGTGATCAAGAGCCTGACTGACATTGCAAATTAACTGAATGAACATTTTTCTTACCAATAAAACTCTATGGTTTAATTCATGATATCTATATTATATACTGCAGCTGTATTATTAAAAGATGTGACTTTGTACGGGAGGTAACAAATGGTTCTACTCTTAGACACACACACTCTCTCCTCCTCATTTGCAAAAATAAAAATTCTCACTCTTTTCATAATCTATAAAACATCAGTTATTTTCAACAATGTTGACATCATCGGGTTATCACAATATACAGCATACCAAAATATATATAGATATATAAGATTATAAAATAATATTCCTTCAAAATATATATAGAGAGAGAGAGCATAATTTTACGAACATTAACTACTTCCAAATGAATTTATTTTTATCACCACCTGCTCCCCATGAAAAGCACACTCAGGAGTCCTTTTAATTTTGAATCTTTTCTGAAAATCTCAATACCTGACTTGTTCTTTCTCTTCCATGCACACTTTTGAACACAGACACACGCACGCACATATATGCACTCTCTCTCTCTCTCTGACACACGCGCATGGATACACACTCAAATGCATAGATACAAGAGCACATTATACTGAAACATGCACGCACACACGCACGCACACAAATACATGGATTCTAAGAAAAAAACACATGCACGCACATGTAGACACTCAAGCATGTGCATGCTCACCCATCCGCCCACACACAAACACACACATGCACGAATATATAGAAAACCAAGCACATTCACGCTCACCCAGCGACCCACACACACCCTCGCACATGCACACACATACATGGATTCTTTAAAAAAGCACATGCACGCACATGTAGATACCCAAGTACGTGCGTGCTCACCCACACACACACACATGCACGAGCATCCCCGATGCGGAGGCTGTTGACGCCGTGGTGGCCGAGTGCTGCACACAGCGGCGGCAGCCGACAGCAGACACGAGCGCACGCGCCGGCGTACAGTGGTCAATAGGAGGCCAGCTCTCCGCCGCGCCGCTCATTTCACTGGTTTGGATGGTACCAGCCACCCCATCATCACAGGTCACTGATCCTCACACACCACCCGTCACCAGACCTTTGCCTACCTGGGGTCCACATCACCAGAGTGTTGGCAATGAGTTGACAAACTTGTCTACCTGGCGTCTTGACACACCATCCACTTAATTACAGCAACAGCTGCTGTCATTTGTGTCAGTGAATCTGGCTTGTGACAAGTGCCAGCTGTGTTCGTGTTGGATTATGAGTTTGTGGCACACAGTATGGGAAAGTTTGCAGACGGAATACATTTACCAGTTAACGGACATCATAGTTTTATGTCTTTTAACTAACTTTGGTGAAAGATGTTCGAAAGAAACCCTTCTCTATTTTCAATTTTCTTCAAAGTATTATCTGATGTGCATAACAGTGATCTAAGGTCACGTGATCTGAAACTAAAAGACAACTTTTGTAGAATTGCAGTAAACACTTTAACTAGTTCTTGAACTGCCTGGAGGACAAATACTAATATTATTAGCGTTTTGCGATTGTTTCAAACAATTTCTAGACACAAAGTACAACCACAAGTCTTCTTTTTTTTCAACCTGCACAGGGTAAGAGGCTGGTTTCAAACGAAGTTGTTTAATGAATAGGTCAGCTTGCTCGTCTTGAGGACTAGTGACAGGAACTGTACAGCTGTACACTGTAAAGCTAAGAACTAAGAACTCATCTGTTCGCGAAATTTTAAAAAAGACCCCCAACCCCCCCCCCCCCAAACAAAAACAAACAAAAGAAAAAGCAGAAAATATTCTGAGGACAGATGTCGACACAACCATAAGATCTGGAGATTACAGACATCAAGGAAAAACATTTGTTTCCTTAATATAGAATGCCATGTCTGACACCGAGGATGGTCATCAAACTATTGTGTGAAGCAGCTGTGATGTAGTGGTTTGGTGGCGCCTCTAGTCGATTCTGTCAATGACAAAAACTATTAGCTCCTCAGATGTGGACTGTCCACACTTCTCCGGTTATCATGGACATGTCAGAGAATGCGGGACTATCAAACAAACAACTAAATATATCTTATGAAAATCTCTAGATTCAGGATTCCTTGGGGCACAAGGTAAGAAACTCTTTGTTAAATAATATATTAAATTTTTAAATAACTTAGCTTCCCAAAATGTGTTATGAAGACTGTGAATGGCTTTAGCTTAAGCAAATACTCTTATAAGACGTCCACTGAAAAGGAAAAGACACAAACAAACACACTCACAAGCTCACACATGTACTTACAAATATCACAAAGACATACACAACCCTTCACACATACACCCACAAAAACACAACTACATAAATCCAGGGACACATAGAGGTGCACAAGTGTCAGGTAAAGAGGTGAGATGTGTTTATTCCAGATGTGTTATACAACTTGTAGTCTGTGACCATGTTACTCGCATCTTCTCGTTTCACTTTGTTTCCAAAGGTCTAAGATCTTTTTTAACGACAAGATTCGGTTATAGCTTATGTCTCTTTTCATTGTTTCTCTTCATTCTTTTTAAACGTTTTAGAGGACTTATTTACATCAGTGAAATACTCACTTGGTCGTTCGTGAAACTTTGTAGTAGGTCGGTTAAGAATGTAGCAATTAAGACCTTTCTTAATCGCGCCATGGATCACAGTCGGTCCACTTGTCCAGAAATTGACCTTTGACCCTGGAGTGCCTTGTGATTACTCTACAAATCAGTTCCAGTTCTTCTCAATGTTCCCTGTAAAGCCACTGAACATATACCGATATGAGTGTAGTTGCCGGCATCCCACTGAACACATGCCAGGACTGCATCATGGGACAAAGGGATCCTCTCAAAATGACACTTGTCCTCTATCTGTTCCTCAAGAGGTGCACGAGGTCCCGCTGTGCCGGTAATGTCGTTAAGAGATAACGAGTATTGGTTACACTCATTGTATAATTGTCTTGTTTAAACGTCTAGACAATTTGTATCAGTATCGCTGTACGGTATAAATGAATGAGGAGTCGATGGACATAACCGTTTGGATACTGTGACGTCACATCCGCTGGCAAGCGGAGGGTCCATTGCGCAGGAAAAACAAATAAAGAAGTAAACAAAAATTCTGAATTTGCACAAATTGAATGCCTAATAGTCGAATGTTTCAAGAGATTGTATTTTGCACTGGCCAAGAATCTCGGATTTCGCTGAAATTTAGAAATACAAAACAATGATTGTTAAAGTGTTCGACATTATTTTTGAAAATCTTTAATTATCGTCCTTTTCTAAAACCTCTGACATCTCCCAGTTCCACGTGCAAACAAAATATTTACTGGTAATGACTAGGAATTATTTCATTGTTGACGACCTGGATGGTGTGCTTGGTCTGTGGGAAGAGGGAGCGAGATAGAGAGAGAACGATGAAAAGGTTGACTGGTTTACGAGTGCATCTATGAAGATGAAGATAAGCCACTCACAGTTCAAGAGCAGCAGGCAGTCCACCTGCAAATTGCGAGAGCAGTTGGTCCTGAAGTGGGAAAGAAGTGGAGAGAGAGAATCGATGGGGACTGGTAATAACATTCCCACCACCCTCTACCCCTACCCCCTAACACACACAGGCTGATACGGTTCAGTGGCTTTTTACTCATTGTATATGCACTTCATTGTCTCTCGTCTGCCATGGAACCTTGCACACGGTATGAGACCCACCTTTATTAGATATTCAGTCTCCTGTACAGCGGACTTTTTGGAATCTATGCACAGTTGTAGTTCATTGGTTGTAGGCTTTCCAAACTATTGATGTTAAATATCCTCTTTAAACTGATAGTGACAGGTATTATGATATCATTACATTAATAAACGCAAACAACACTCAAAATAACAAACTTCTAAAATAACTGAGTAACGGACAAACGGACATTTATGGAGGCAATGACAGCAACACTGAGAGAACGAACAAGCAAAGATATATATATATAGGATCAAGATTCGTAGACAAACAGAAACCAATCATGCAGCTTAAAAAAAGAGAGTGACCACACAGTGCTTGACCAATAGTAGTCGTAAGGTAATGCCTTTCTGGGGCTCAGCAGACATTTAAAAGAGAAAAAGCATCTGGAAGTTTCAGCATTTGAATAAAAGGCATGCTGGTAGACAACGGACGGAGCCGCCTCCCCCTCCCCTGCAAGCTCTGTTGTTACAAGGTCAAGGTCAAACGAGGGTCTTGGCGGAAAAACACGAATCACGTGAGAATCGCGCCACGTAACACGTGACGTTCCGCGCTCGTGCCGCTGATGTTAGCGCTGCTTCCGGTTTGGAACAACAAGTCAGACAGAGAAAGAAAACTAAAAACACGGAATCAGTCGAATTTTCTTGTTAGTATTTTTCCCCTGTTCCGAAACACCGAACTGTACCCTCGGGTAGCTTAAGAAACTCACAACAAATTGATTAGCACGGGATTACTACGTCCACTAGAAGAACGGACCGTGTACTCATCCTGAAGCCCAGGAAGGAAACGACAAGAGGCGGAAATGAGTGCCTCCCTTGTGAAAGAGGCTGGACACGCCATGTTTTGTAGCTGGCAAACGTCCACCCGTACAGACAGGGCAGCAGGACCGTAGTTCGTCGAGTCTTCTAGAAATCATAATTGTTCACAATGGTTATATTGTTATTAACTGGTGGCAATAATTCTCACTGTTCACCTTTTGCTTTTTTCTCTCCCTCCCTCCACTAACATATTCTTAATAATAAAAATTGCTTATCCAACTTTTATGTTTTCAAATAAACGAATACCTTTAAAAGACCGTCCGTTCATGCAGCTACTGTGATGATCCTTGGCACTAAGTGCAGACGTCAGCAGTGTCTGAGACCTAACTAACTATTAAACAAATAAAAATAAAGAACTCTCTTCGTGTGATTTGTTATTCGTGCGGCCCACCGTACTGCCCTACAAACCTTGACGATGTGAGATGTAAGCCGATAGATGAACACACTGTTCTCTGGCGTCCTGCGTGCAGGACGGGGATGCTAGGAAGAGCAACCTGGTTACAAGCTAGCGCAACAGTCTGCAACTGAAGTCCAGGTGAGATGATTCCCAACCATCGTTTAGTTCGCGAAGCAGTAAGTACTCTTGATACTGTTATGTCAGCCACGGTTATACATTTTGTTATGTTTGCTCTCACGCGGGACGTAGTCGTATTCTGCTGTAGAGTAGGACAGGCGACCATTGGTGTGAGTCACTGGTGACACGCTGCTCATCAGGACAATAAGGCTAACAACCTTTGTTGCACCTGTCTCTCTAACCCCATGATTCATGTTCAGCCGCACGCGTGTGTTTCTGTGCGTTGTGCTATGACCTGGAAGGCCTAATGGTTAATGGCAGGAATCTTTTTTTAAATGATATATTATGCATGCCAAACACTTATCTAATCTGCCTTCAACTAAGCGGATTTGATTTATGAATGGATTTATTAGGTCGCAAAGTCCAATAAAGACAAAAAAAAAAAAAAAAAATAACACACACAAAAATTAAAAGAGGAAGAAAGGAAATTAGTTGTGTTACATTCATGAATTCCCACAAGAAGGAAAACTAAGTAGAGAAAATGATAAATAAATCACAGAAGCAAACAAATGAATAAAGTAGAACTGCGCAATCAAACCATTCCACTCTTACATTCAAGAACAAACAGCTGCAGAAAATTGAAACCATCTGTTGCTCAAGCTTTCGGTTGCCGCCATCATTACAAAACTCGATTGAGGGAGCGGCAGAGAGAATGAATATCACGGATGTCGTTTTTGTCAATAATGTAATTTTGCCTCGTTTTGACGCCATGACCAAGGGGTCAGCCCCTCTTGCCGTGATTTCAATCTCCGCTTTGCTTTGGTGAGAACAAGGTCCGACTTGTGGGAGGAGGCCGATACTTTCCATCGATTGACTCCTGGCAAGCGGCTTCTCTAACGACATCTTGTCGGCTAATCAATCATAATCATTCTCGATATATTATATAGAAGCTTTGATGGCTTCTTCTGCTTCGCCATTTCCTGCTGCTTACAGTTTCTGTGCAGCTAATAAGGACCCTAAAATGAACAGTCCTCAAAAGCGCAAATATCACTCAGCAAAACTGTAGTATAGAGGGCAGTAATACCCAGCAGGACACATAAATACGATGCAGTAGCTAAAGAAGGACTTTGCATAATTACTCCAGATATAGATTATTTAGGTAAATGTGATTAGGCAAATGTGATTAACCTAAGAAAGCTTTGCTTCAGTGGCAAACGTTTCAGGATCACGTGGACGTGAACATGGTGCTGTTCTCAGACCCGGGGCAAAGTCGTTGATCATGCGCAGACACGTTTATCAAATAGAACTGTTAAATATAAATTAAATATAGCTTCTTTAAGTCACACAGGACGTTGACCAGTGGCATATCCTTGCCCCAACACGTCCTCGTGAAAGCAAGTTCCTGTGTAAGCAGTGCTCCTGATTACCTCCAGCAAGAAACATCTTGGAGCAAATTTACTTTACAGGGCCTGCATCGGGGGGCTATTCAACCACGTGACACTAGACAAACTGAAGTGAGTGGGGGCGGAGTTAGGAAATAGCGTGACGTCACGTTGTTTACATGTCCTAGCCGACAACTTAACCATAACCCTTCTCAACCTTATTTGTAGAACCGAAACTCCAAACTTAAACCTAATCCTACACCTAGAGTTTCAACCCCCAAGCACCATGTCATTCATTTTTATATCTCCACCCGGCAACTGCCCCACCCCTACCCCAGGCTTCACCCGCCTTCACTTATGGTTGAATGGCCTCCACTGCTGTCCTCGCTATAGAAAATTCGTTGCAAATCGTGTTTCAAATGAATGGGTAGAGCTCGGAATAGGATATTATTTCCCCGAATCAATAGTCTTTTTTCCGATCTCACGAAAAACGCAAGTGTAGAAATATCGCCAGGGAGAGAAAGAAGTGAAAACAATGAGCTGACGAGTACACATGGATGCTCTTAGGTCGCCAAGGCTACCCGGGAGCTGGAGAATAGTGACTATGGATTAATTAGACCTCTCGTGAGTTTCACTCAGTGGGTGGTGACGTATGTGTCTACACGGGATTTATTTACTCAGAAATAAGTGAGCAGAATCCTGCAGCTAATCTCAGCACAGCCGTTGACAACTATTGTGGACCTAACAGACCTTCAGGAAAATCACAGATTACAACTTTGACACGAACATTGCAGATGCATTATGGTACGAGCTTTGATCATAGTCTCATGTCCGAATCAAAACTCAGGTAGGTCTTCATAAATATTTAACATAACCTAAATAAAGATAAAATCACGTTTTCTTCGCACGTGCAGTAAGAGTTTGGGTTGGCCGCTCGGTCTGTCTATAGGTCCCGTTGTCTTGCTGTGCCTGGCGGTGACATAAAAGACGGCGGGTGCTTTCTGGAATTGTATCACGGTCTACCCGCTTTAGCTGTGGGTGGATAATTCGTTTCTCGTTCGCTTTCCGATTGTCGCCCGTGCCGGCTTTCTACTGGCGTCCGGTGTGACCGATCGCAGGTCACTGAAGCGAGTCTAGAGACAAAGGATGAATGGAGGACTTGTCAGGCCTGGGCGTGTAGCCTTCCGTTATTCGAATATTAATTTTGAAACCTTTATAAAAGTTTCATCGTCTACTCATATCCGTCTGAATGGCTAGCTTGAAACATGCGCGCATGCACGCGTACAGGCCAACATAAGCATAGCACACACAGCTTATTATGCATTACAGAACGTGCAGTATGACATCAATAACAAACATCAGACGGGCTGATGCTTGAGGTAAGCTAACTGTGTCACACAGAAAGTACATATCTATGTTGCCCTGTTCTATATTTAGCATCCTCTGTGTGAGACTAAAAATGGCGTTCGTATAATATGTGTTAAAGGGAAAAGCAAGGCATTATTTATTTGTTAAGCAATGTTTTACACCTGACTGCAAACGAATGATTCATGCGCGACCCTAAGTTTTGATCGGACATGATTCAGAACATCAGAGTCTACCACATTCTCCATGCTGTTCCCTTGAACCTCATTAGCCACGGTCGACTAAATGTACCCCTTGATTGTGCAGGGTATAATCAAAGACATTCAAGATTGATCATCTCCTGTATCCATGCAGCTCACGAAGATGAGTCAGGTAGCTTTCGTTGCCTTTGATTTTCAACAGTCACATGCAATACAGAATCATAAAAGTTTTCTGCAAGCATCGAGTTAATTTACGTGGGTAATTTTATGTTAAATAAAAACCTACAATAGACCCTTAAACCAGCATCCTGTTTATGGTCTGTCCATGATATCTTGAGCATCAAAGACTAACACAAAAAACCCATGGCTTACTGGAATTAATTAGAAAGGATCATTGATTTGATTTTAATTTTCTTTGTTTACCTGGGGTTTTTATGTCTTCGCGAGTTTCGAGTAGTATAACACAATAAAATATTGACTTCAGTTTGTAACACTGCGGTTTGTAAATCTGTCACGACAGCATCATAAACATGTCTTGAAGAGTTCTTTTTATGACTGCATAGTAAAAGCGTGGGTCATTTGGTGAGAACAGACATTACTGTTAAAACACACACACACGCACACACGCACACTCACCGATACCCGCATTTTAAATGCGCAGCAGAAATGGAGCTTCCATCTTGTAACTGCTTGACTGATGGCCACTGCAATAAAGCAGTAGATGGACAGCGAAATTACAGTTGTTTCTGTTGTTATTGTTTTTAAAATTTAGGAATTGTTGCTGACTCCTGAATGTATGTACTTCAAATTTCTCATTCTACTGCTGTGTCTTGCACTGAAAACATGATCGTAGTATTGTTTTCACTATTCGTTAGCTTTGTTAGAAACATGCAAAACAATGAAGGTGTATTTAATATCTAATCTAAAAAGGTATATGTGTTTGTATGTCAAGTCCTTTGACTCCGGCTGGTAGTGGACAAAGCTTCTATAAATCAAAATGTATCCACGTTATAAACGGCGATGTGGCAATTACACGCAAGTGTTCGAATCCTCAGATGATTTAGTGATGAACTTGACAAAAGAACTCAGAAATCGTACAATAATATTTGAGAACAGTAGAAAGTAGCTTGTTTTTCAAAGGAAATATTGCTTTGAGCCGACGCTTCAACGTAGCTGTATGAAACAAGCAAACTTCCATTAAGTTTTTAAATTGACTTCTTTTGAAACTGAGTCTGATTGTCTACTTCAGACAGACATCCCACTTTATCAACAAATACAGCCATACTTAGAACCATGGCAGCCACACGTGGCAATAAACAAACTCTATTTTTTCCCCACGTGCAACTTGATGCGTTCTAAATAGGACAGGCTCGCATCATTTCGTTTCAAAAGGTAATCAGCCAGCTAGTCAAAGAACACAATGTGATCACCGTTACTCCACGGTTGCCCGGGATGACGAAATGCAACAACCGGAAACGTTGTTAAACATGGCGAATGAATGCGAGTAAACATGTCAACCGAGAGGGCGACCCACATACATGGTTGACAAGAGCCACCCACGTAATGCCAGGCCGGGTATTATCTCCCCGTGCTTCCACGTCCACGTCTTCGCTTGGCTGGTCATGCAGCGGATTGTCCCGGAAAGAAGCTTTTTGATGTCGATGGCTTTTCTCCTGTCGCTTCTGGGAAGATGACATTTCTCTGTGCACGTGTGCACCACAGGTTATTTCTCTTTAGAAGGTGAAATCAAGACAACGGTATTTACAATTCTACAAAGTTACACTTTTAAACAAGCTTTCTAAACGAAATGTCTCCCTAATGAATTTAATTATGTTATTAAATCCTAACCCTAGAAATCGTATCCCATTTATCTATTTAACAAATAAATTCATTGCTGTTATGTGCTTCTTATTTTTAGCCCACCTGTCACAAAATAAACACAGTGAACTAGCGCTCACAATCTGTAGTAATTAATACATGCCGAACATTTCTAACACAAGGTATGTTGTCTTTGCTAAGTATAACTGTGTTGTGCATCCTATCTGTTTACATTTTGAAGTATGTCAAAAGTTTAGTGTTGACAGAAATGTATGGGGATGTATTACGGGAAAATATTCACGTGCTCAGGAGACTCAGAACGAATATCTTTACTTAATGAGCATCTCATTCATCTCACACACGGCTGTGTACACTATCCTCCCACGTCTCTATGTATGCAAACATTTTCCATTATTATCGTTGTACAGTTTCAGAGTTTCCTTTTTCCGCTCTTTGCATATTTATATATAGATCAGAGAGAGACAAAGAAAGAAAATGAGAGAAAACGAAAGGGAAGGAGAGAAGGAAAAAGAAACTATAATTCACCATGTATACAAGAAGCAGACATGGGTATATAGTTTTGATGTGAATTGATACTTATTTCTAAAGGACAATGAGCCTACAGTTAAGTAAGCTTATATGCCTCGTGGAAGTAATATTTATTATTGTTATTATTGTTATTGTTATTAAACTAACTGCATCTACGTTTGCTATTTCCTTCTAACATTTCATGATTCCTCTCATTTTGTTCCGTTTATGTTTGATCGTTTTCTTTCAGTCTCACAGTATTATCTTTCTTCTTTTCGGGTCTTTTGTTGTATTCGTTTGATGTAAGTGCTTTTTGCACACTGACAGACAATTAAAATTTTTATTGTATCCAGCTAATATTTTGTTTTGTATTCAAACCTGTCTCCTCTTCGTTAACAATCAGTTTGCGAAATCTTTGAATTTTAGACTTGCTGTCATTTTCACTTTTCAGACAAGTGTCTTTTGATGTTCACGAGCGCGCTTTGTAAAACTGGGTTTTTACAGGTTTGCAGCACTCAAGCCTAGTACATGAAAGGAAGGAATAAATATTGCAAAAACAAAACAAAAATTTAAGTGAAACCTCTTTAAATTAATTTGCTAAGAGTTTTGGAAGTCGTCAAAGCACACATACCAGAAACTGCGTGCTGTAGTTTCTCTCTCTCTCTCTCTCACACACACAGACGCACACGAAAACACATACACACACAATACAGTTACACGCACACACACCACACACACAGGTATGCATATCAGTACAACTCAGTTATTTACTGAAATCTTTCTCTCCTCTCTCGTTCTCTTCCGTCGTCCAAAGTATCGTCATGTGTCTGGGTATTCATAAGTCACGTGGTGGGATACATTACAGTAAATTCCCACTGACAGCACGAGCACCATGCTTTTAGGGAAATTCTTCAGAAAGACGAGGAGTGTTTACACAACCAAACTTCGAACTTTAGTCGTGTTTTGAAGAAACGAATCCAGTCCAAAAGCTGGTGAAAATTATTCAGTAGTGTTTTATCTTTCTAAGTTTACAATTGAATCATCCCAAATGTTGTTTTTCATTGAAAATATTTTTAATAAATACGCATTAACTGTTGGACTGAACAAAACTGATATGCTGACGTTTTAAATTTGTTTACTTGTTCTCTTGTTTATTTCAGAGACGAGAATGTGTTGAAGTCCGAAGATAGTATGCTCAGACAGGGTGGGCACATATTTACAGAGCAGCAAGGACCAAACTAAAATGACGAAGATGTTAAACATATCATCGGAATACAACGCTCACAACATCAGCACCCTTTGCAACACCGACAATGACAGCAGCTACTCCATCAACGTCAGCTGCGGCATGAGCGGTGTGGTGACCCCAGCTGCCCCCACTGCAGACCTCGGCGACATTTGGACTCCTGACGTCATCCAGCGCGTGGCGTCGCTGGCGCTCATCATGGTGCTCACCCTGGTGGGCAACACCGTCATCATCGTGGTTCTGACGTGCAGCAGGTACAGAAAGCGGAACAGCCGAGTCAACATCTTCATCATCAACCTGGCCATCGGGGATCTGGCCGTGTGTGTGTGCACCATGACGACGGAGATCCTTTTCGTCGCCTTCGGCCAGTGGGTGTTGGGGGCCGCTGCCTGCAAGATCCTGACTTACCTGCAGATCGTCACGCTGGCCAGTACCACCTTCATCCTCTCCTCCATGAGCTTCGACAGGTAATGTCCTGCACAGCCTGTGGCCCGACCACTAGGCATCGCTAGCCTTAGAGTAGCAAATATGTAGCCACACCAGCCAATCGACAAAGCCTAAAGATAAATGCCTCAAAACCTAGAACTCTACAGGAAGAGACAAGCTGGGTGGCTTGTCGTGCCCCTGAATGTTATCACTTTATACGGCGAATTAATTCATCTTAAAAGACAAAACATCCCCAAAGTCATTGCCGTCAAAACAAAACTTAGGTGGTTTGTACGAATTTTACTCTGCATCTTACAATATCATTACAACATCATGACAATAATTTTTATTTCATGGCAGAATATAATGCATCAAAATAAAAAGCTGTACCAAGGCTTACGCAGGACTAATAAAAAAAAAACCCCAACAAAAAAAAAAACAAAAAAAAATTAACTTTATCTCTTCCTTAATTACACACCTTCACTACAATACTCAACACTCATGCACCATCCCGAGTATCAAGAACGATACTTTTGTTTTATTTTGCTCAGTTACATTCATCAAATTCTTCCTCTCATTCTCCTAATGCAGACGCAGCCACTTTATTATCCTTCAGAATTATCAAAGCCTCTTTATTCCCTTTTCAGATTATAGCCCATCCTTTATTAACAGTTTTACTCTGATAGATTAAAGAGCAGTTACATTGACTTTGATATTGTTTTAAGGACTGCATCATGCCCAAGTAAGTTAAGAGGTCCATGCTGGCTATTTAATGTAGGATTGATTCATCATGTCGTCTCTTTTTCATTTGAAATGGCATTTAACTTAAAGCTGAGGCTGCTAACTTGGAACTATGAACAAAATGTAACTTGAGACGAATCTCAAGAAAAACCAAGAAAATAAATGTTTTTCTGTGTCGGGTTGTAAGCTTTCAAGGAAATTCAGTATGTCGCAGATTCCAGTGACATTCTAAACACATCATTATACCTCGGCGAAAAAAAAGTGAAAGGAAAAGCATTTTTCTGGAACAGAATGAAAAGTCCTTTGTCTATAACATTTTTTAAACCTAATGTCGACCTTATAGATCTCATTAAAATCCACGAGAGAAACTGTTATTTTTTTATGTTTTTTCAGGTACCTGGCCATCTGCAAGCCACTGAAGTACCGCAACACCACGTCCACAGCCAAGAAGTTCATCGCGCTGTCCTGGTTCCTTGCCTTCGTCTTCGCCGTCCCACAGCTCTTCATCTTCGTCCAAACCACTGACGTGAAGGAAGCGGGCATCCAGCAGTTTGAATGCAAATCGAAGGGCTACACCAGCGAGTGGCAGCGCAAAGTCTACTTCTCATTCATGACCATGTACATACTGGTGATCCCGGTCATCCTTATCACCTTCTGTTATTCCAGGTATGCAAACAATACTGTCCTCGCCAGCTGGGTGCGGCGGTCCTTGCAAGCGCTTTCGTTTAATTTCAATAATAAAAATAATAATAGCTGTCAGATAAATCATAAATAAGCGGACTTGTCTCTGTATATATAAATTAGTGTCCTCGATGTTCTGGCATCAAGTATAATAACACAATATCGCTTATGTCACACAACATATTGGAGGAACCAAATAGTTGGAGTCCATGCAGTTAGTGAAGTGGCAATGGCCGTGCAAGGACTGATCTTGTAAGTACCAGCATCAGACTTGCAGCCGAGTGATAAACAGTCAAGTGAAAGCTTCCTGCACCGTGAAGAGAAGTTGAATAACCTAAACTACCGTTTCCAACATCAACAAACGTGCCTCGTCCTCTGCTGCCTGCTAGCATCCCTCTCTCACTGACCTGTCAATGAGCAGGCTCCCTGTATCGCACCATTGACTGCTCCCTGGCTGACAGTTGCTGATGTTGGTGGACAAAAGCTGGAACTCATTTGTATTCCATCTGGGGTAGAGGCTCGGTGGGCGGACGGTCTCACAAACTTCGAAAATATCCGATCGCTCTGTTCCTGCTGTTGTGTCTGCCCCCTCCGGCCCTCCCACTTTAAATAACAACATACATCAGCACATGGACCCGCGATGGAGAAATGCACGTGCGTCACCAGACAGAAATAATTTAATGGTTGGAAATGTGTGATTGAATGAGATGGGAGGGAATGAGAAATAGCGTGCTCTTGTCTGCTAGAACCGTAGATAAAACTCATGAAACATGAAATGTATATGTTTGAACATCCTGAATGTAAAATACAGCATAAAACTCGTTATTCTCTGATGCTGTTTTGGGTGAAGAAAGAGGAAGCAGCCATAACGGTGTCCCTTTAACACAATCAGACCACATCACAGTTTCTATACGAAGATTGAAACCATTCAAGCTCCACGACTTCATTCCACCATTTGTTTCCCTTGAACGAGTCGCTTTTGTCTGCTCCTTTGTGCTCTGAAGGAGGAATAACTTTTCCTACCCAGCAGGTAACTGACTGTTGCAGAAATTGCACAAAAACTCATCAGAGTATAGCCAACGACACACTATCAGCACAGATTTACGGATGCACTGAAAGAACAATAGAGTATATGAAAAAAACGGATATTTTACTTTTGGTCTCTGTTTATTACCTTCTCATTGTTCCCACTTAGGTCTTTGAACATATGTTTGTCATCCTTACTTCTGGATTAGTTTAACATGGCTGACTAATAAATCAACTGACAAACCCTCTCTCTCGCTTTCGCTTTTTTCTTTTTCATCCATCATCCATCCATCATCCATCATTGTTATTAGTTTTTTTTTTGTCTGTCACTCTCGAATTCAGCGCTATGCTCCTGAAGCAATAAGGGAATCATTCTGTCACTTTTGACATCGTCTTTAATCCCTGGTGATGACCAGTGCTGCTATTATTAGTTATCATCGTTGTGTGCTTAGTTATAGCGAAATTACAAATTTAGTTGACATAGCTTCTCTTCTGAATTAAAAGAAAGAAAAAAGAGATATACACATATATACCTAGAGAGGAGGAAGGAGGAAAGTGAAAGAAGACAGAGTACTACTGACAGATATCCGCAGGACCGGCTCAGATGGCGGTGGTGGAACATGTCACGTTTGAGAAAAATGTCAGCAGTGACACAAACATGAAGATTGCGGGAGGTCTTCAACATTTCCTTCTTTGAGAAAATCTCTAAATTGTACTCTCCAGTCTCAGGATGACCAAGCGCTTAGCGTTGGGTTCTCATCGATAACCAGTGGACTAGATAGAGGATGATGGGGAGTGGGATTTGAACACAGAGAGATTTCCTCCTGCCAAGTTTGATTACAGATAGATCGCTCCCTGTCAGTCCCCTTCTTTCATGTGTATTACACAGACACAGAGCAGATTACCACAGAAGACAGCCTAAGCTTCTCTACTTGCAGGGAGCATGGATGGAGAATGTCCATCAGTGAACCTCTGTCTTGTTACCAGAGCTCGAGCATGGCTGATACAGTTAGTCTTCAGTGTTTTGTGCAGTGTGTATTTCTCTTGGTTATTTCACAAAAATCGTCTCTTTAAAGCCTGCTAATGTGCAATCATCTCATGTTATTTAATTATAAATTGTTTGTTTTCTCTAAACTAAAAATGCGTTGTTATTATTATTTTTCCTTTGTTAATTTTAAAATTGTCATCTATCTTATCCATTTGACGCCGGGAAACTTCCTGCGTTGTGCCAGTGCCGGAGAAAAGCCTGGTGTTAGAATGAAATGATTTACACCCTGTTGTATTAACCTCTGGTGTAATCAAAGTTTTAGCCTAGTGTGCTGGGGTGGGATAGGAAGCAAGCTGAACAAAAACATTGAAAAGCAGGAGTGGTCTAAGAACGACTTAGAGACACTCTCACAAGCTTCTGTACAACAGACTGCAAGTCTAGCTGACGACTCTCATCCACTTCGACAAGAATTTGGCAAAAGACCCGTAGACAGAAGATAAGTTTACAGTTCCCCGAGCCTTGAACCGAACGATATCTGCACAAGTTTACTCCGGCGGCACTCCACGTGTACAACCAAGTGATGGCCACCACAAGTCTTTGAGTGAAGGTTCTCACACTGCTGGCTTCCGGTACAGAATCGCCCGGTCTTTCTCGATTTTTGTTATTGTTTATGCTTCGTACTTGGGTATAATGTGATGTCTGATGTAATATGTAATAGTGACAATGGCAATATCCTGAAAATGGTTAATAACAATTTTTATATTGTATTCTTCCTTTGTATTGCGCGACTTTATGTAAAGTATTTTTAGAAATTTTTTTCCTTTTTTTCAGTATTGTTCATAGATGTTTTCTTTTTTCCCCGAACAGCATCGTCTGCGTTGTGTCTAAAGTGGGACGTGACGTGGAGGCTTCCGCCAAGGCCAACAACTGTGGTCTCCGGCGGTCAGTAGGAGACAACTCCACCTTCCGAGGGCGAAAATCAAGACGTTAAAAATGACTTTCGCCATCATCACCACATTTGTCTTGTGCTGGACACCTTACTTCGTCACCACCCTCATCCGCATTTACAGCGACTACAAGGTGAAGATCTCGCCGTCTGTCATCGCGTTCGCCGAGACCATCGCGCTGTTGCAGAGCGGCCTCAACCCTCTGCTATACGGCTGCTTCACCCTCAAGATGAGGCGGGGCCTCATTGAGATCTTCTGTCAGTACAGACTCAAAACCCTTCGCAGGGCTCCTAGCTTCAACAAAAGTGGCGGAATAACGGAGTGTATTTCTATGACTGAGGACGCTGCCAACGGACAGTTACTCCACGGCGACGGCGCTGCCAAACGGAATTGTTCAGGACGCATGCGCGACAACGGTTCCAACGGCTCCAACAGCAGCAGTTCCGCCGACGCCAAATCGCGCACGATGATTACGGAGGAGAATAAGAATGGATTTCGTCTCCGGGTGAGATTTGCGCAAAAGGAATGCACAGGTGCGGCGACTGGCAAGTTTCCCGAGAAACTTCTGAATAACGAGGACGTGGAACAGGACGAAGAGCCGAAACCGCCGAAGCATTCTTGCTTGAAGCACTCTTCTGCCCAGCATTACAAATGAATTACACTACAGATGTGTTAGCCAGTATCGTGGTAAATAAAATAAAATAAAATAATAATCAAGGGAGGGAATAGCGTTTCACGCAGCGCCAGCAGCGAGGCCCACAACCATCTCGTCCCCCACCGCCACATCCACGTCCAACCATGCAAAAGGGTGCTGCAGGCAGACACAGAATGGCCGAGACAAAATGTGAACCCAGGACACTTGATCTTGTCTGAGCTACTGGCAGGTGTATAACCATCGAGCCACCGGATAATTCACATCGGGTCTCGTCGTACTAAAGATACGTGTGGACTGCAGTACACAAACAGGAGAATTCGACCTCACCAGTCGCAGATTTCAACTACCACCCTCTCCATTCTCAAGTAAAACACGGATTGGATTGTCCAGCACGTGATCAAAGCTTGGTCTTTCTCAAAATGATGACTGCAGCCATGTGATTATTGCGGCGACAGTACCCGTGCATTTTGGTGGTGTCGTACCCCATGCTGCTACCCTTGTGAAGGCACGTGGGGGAATGAATCCTCTTATCGACTGATTAGGCCATTACGTCACCTGCGTTTCTGGAAATTCTCCGAATGGTTATGCCTGGTCTTTCTCTGTGTTAAATGTTTTGTACAATTACAATTCTACGGACATTGTTAACAGCTGACATATTGACTGAAGAGTGTATGCAGACTGAAACAATTAATTTGCCTTGACAGTAGGGAGGTTTCTAACATACCTTTTATGAACAGCTGTGCAGATATTAGTAGGTTGTCTCTGTAATAGGTCTTGTTGAAAACAAGCGACAGTAACAGGTTATTACAACAATGACCAAAGAGAGGATAATGTCGACTTAATGATTCTCCAAACGTGAGACATACACCTAGAAACAGCGAGTGTATCAAACAAACTTCTATATTGTATGGCAGTGATGTCTGCAGACGCATTGAGAGAAATAATGGAAGGATTTTGCGTTCTTCTTTTATGTAATCAGGTATATTTCTTTGGCATTCCACATACAGGATACAGTTCGTCCTTATAATTATATTTACAAATTGTTTTCACTTCAACATTGTCATACATTCTCGCTTGTCAGTATATTGTCAGTAAGACTACTTTAAGGCTTCGCAGTGAAGCAACTTATTCAGCAGCAAGAAATCATTCATCTGTTGTGGAAGAACAGAACATTGGGTTTTATGCATGTTAGCATCGTTAGGGGACTGGAAATGTTTGGCTGATAAATATTAAGTTGTGCAAATGCTCCATAGCCTGGTCACATAGACACGCCTTTTTCTCCATAACTTAGAAAAGAAAAATATTTCAACCTTCTTTATAGAAATATTAAACGGGTTTCTTGACATTCTGGGCTTTCAGTAGAGACTGTGGTACATTGAGCTTGTTTCCAGAGACTTGTATTGTTGAATGTTTTCACATTGTTACTAAGCAACAACACTGCAGGGACGGTAGTAGGATGCTGCTGAAGGACTCACTGATTGCCTCGGATGACAGATGGATGCTGGAGGTTATCTTATTTCATCTCAAACCCCTGGGGTTATTACACTTTGTGATTAAAACGTTTAACCGACATTCTGTGTGAAGTGGGGAGTCATGCTGGTGATACAGCTAATTACATAATGATGCGCCACCTGGTGTGAATGGATTACATCATTCGTAACCTGGATACTAAACGATGATTACAATTGTTGTTATCAGGATTGTTTAAAAAATACTATGTCTGCTGAATAAACAATGGCTTGTGATTGAGAAGTGCTTCTGGTCAAAGTATGCCATTCGCGAATTTCTTTTGATTCGTGTTTTTTTGACATGTGTCTGTAAGTGTGCCATACACAGTAACGAACCTGTTGTTACCATTTGACTGTATCATGCTGTCAACTGTCCATGTGACAATGTGATTGTGAGCATTGTACTTTTTATTTAACATATTCAGTTTTTCTGAAAGAAGCAAAAAAAATTGTCATATCTGTTGGGCAATTTTCTATCAATGTCATTGTCCTGCGAAGTATTCTGCACTTTGTGATAAAATGTCTTTTGGCAAATCATTCCACGTTGTTGTGTCTGTTTCTGGAACTGCTCACTGAGGTGATTGTGGAAATGCTACATAATGAATTCGTTGATCAGAAAAAATAGTTTTCAGTCCTGAGATATCGTTATTATTTGCGCTTGACATTTTCAAAAAAGGAAATAGGAATATTAACGGATTTTTATATTTTGTCGTCGGAGATTTTCTTATATTTTCTGACAGTCGTTCAGACACATTGTCCTCGAAATGCCACGAACTGTTTTACACAGATTTGCCAAGAACATCTTCTGGAGGTTCAAGTGGATGCTCTTGCATTGTGACAAAATCTTTCTGTAGAGCCAGGAACGACCACGAACACTTCACCTCTCACTGGTCACAGTCATTGCATATGGTGTGGTGTTCAGAACATGAAATCCTTTTATTTCATTCATTCATTTACGCTCTTTCTTTTCTCTTTTCTCTCCATCTTCACTCATTCACCCTCTCTTTCTTTCTCCAATAAATACGGTTAGACCTTACTGGATAGTGATACTTTTGTAGTAGCACTTTTATGGATAGTAAGGCAAATACGGTTACACGTTATGGACAGGACTTCTACAGAGCAGCGCAAGAACGGGTTTCAAAGTTTCACTTGACGTGTACGTCACTGTAAGACAGACGAAGCTCAATGTTTACCTGTCGACATTAGACCAAAACCACAAATGCCACATTCCTTTGGACCTGCTCTGAAGAATGAAAATTGCGGTTAAAAACTTCCCTCGTTACGTCTTGAAACTAAATATAATTAAAAGCGTTCGAAACAGACAGACCGAAACGAAGAAAAAGGGAAACAGAAATAACTGGAAGTTACTCCTAATCGTAGTTACACTTGAAACGCTTTCGTTTCCCATGACGCTTTGTACCTTGACATTTTATATATAAATTAATACAAAATTAATTATAATTAATGTAAGATAATGTAATCATTATAAGATAAAATAATGACCCACCGGCCTGCCACATTGCAGAAGAAAAAAGTTACATTTAAAATGATATGATTACTTCAGCTCTTGAGATATAAAGACATGGGCCTACAGGAAAGGGAAATAACTCTTGTGTGTGCGTGTGTGTGTGTGGTGTGTGTGACGCAAGCTTGTGTTTAATGTTTGTGTGACGTGTGTGTGAGATACCGTTGTCTGGGCGACTAGTTAACTTCACAAATGCTAAACGAATGAAAACAACACTCCTTTGTTGACAGAGGATCAAACTTAGTTGAGTATCAAATGCCCAAACGTCAGTCACTCGTCAGATGACACAGATGCCTGCTGACAGTGGGTATAAACAGCAAAACTAGATAATGATGTTTAATAGAAGCACTGCTGTGAAAACTATTGTTGTTTAATTAACCTCGACACCACTGGCAGTTGGAGTATAAGTGATGGGTTGACTGTCCTGATGTCAGACTACTGCTAGACTGTGATGCTGATGTTGATGTTTATGGTCACGTGCTGATGAGGTGAGAGAACAGGTGGTAAGTAATCCTCCTTTCAATATTCAACTCGTTGGACGCCTAAAACTAAACTTTGTGTTGATTTATTTTTTATTTTGTTTTACTTTCGTTGTTATTATTTGTTCCTTTTTGCCGCTTTATTCACCACGATAGTCAATATCTTGATATAATTAATGAATCCTCGTAAAGAACTGGAAATGCTTATGGAATTTCTTCCTATCAAAATAAAATGTGTGTAAGTATACAGATACTTGAACCAAACACGTGCTGGGTTTACATGTTTTCTGAGGTCAAAAACAACAAATGTGAGCATAGCTGAAGTCTAGTATGGCTTGCACTCCATTTCAAGTTTTTGTAACTCTCTCTTTTGTAAAAATGTCCTCTTAGACGAAAGCAACACGATATTTTCATCAAGATTAACGCCTAGATTAGTTTCAGAAAAAATGCATGCTTTCGCAACATAGCATTTTCTTTTGTCAGCTGGCTCCCTAGCAAACAG
The DNA here is from genome assembly GCF_003073045.1 of Pomacea canaliculata. Taxonomy (NCBI): domain Eukaryota; kingdom Metazoa; phylum Mollusca; class Gastropoda; order Architaenioglossa; family Ampullariidae; genus Pomacea; species Pomacea canaliculata. The sequence goes on along the minus strand of NC_037592.1, from coordinate 18,642,599 downwards.
CTGAGGCACAGTGTGTTTGTCAGTCGTGTGAAGAATCTGGTTATACTGAGTACATCATGGTCTCCATTTGTGATACAGCACACCCACCCTCGCACATACAGGTAAGCACATACATGCTTACAAACTGTGTTAGAGTTAAAGGGAAAAGCAAGTTAAATTAACAAGGAAAGCTTCCATAATTGAAACCGACTTAGGAACCATGTCCCAACCAACCACCAAACATGGCGGCCTCCATCAATCGGTCCAAGCTGTTTCAGACTTGATTAAAATAAACGACCGTTTTTAATCCGAAATGTTGATTTAACTTCGATTCGGAACCTCAATATCTATCATTCAAGCCAACTCCTCATTAACTTGTTTGTTTTTCCCTTTAAAAATAATGAAAGTTATTCTAGAGAGAGAAATTTTTAAACCAGAGGAGAACTTTTGAAAAAAAAAGGAAAGAAGAGGAAAAAAGTAATGATGCTAACAACGAGAAGCATGTGCTCACAGAAACAAATGATGATGCAATGTTTATAATTAGAATCATGGAAAGAACGCACAGTAACTGAAGAAAGTAGGTGAAATGGAAGACTAGGCTATTTTCCTCTTTTTTTCAGGCTGAAAACAATGTTTTGAAAACTAATAATTAATGCCACGTATTCTATTAGTTTATTTTATACCCCAATAGTAAACAGGTAATTTAAGGATGGGCATAAAATGTAGGCCTATTCGAAGAACAAACATCATTCGTTTTCTTGAAATTATAAATGTCGTCTTCTGCTTATCTAACCCATTAGTGACAACAATGCTACGAAAAATGGTCCTGGAGCCTCATGTTTTCAAAGCAAAAAAAAAAAAAAAACACAAACAAAAAAACAAAAAACAAAAAAAACAAAAAAAAAACAAAACAAAAAACAAACAAAACCCCAATTACTTCAGCAACAAGCCATCTGATCCCTTCTTGCCTTTTCTAACCATCTACCACCTGCTGAGGTCTTCTGCTGTCTTTTGATTGGTTTCCAACCCGAGGCTATTGATGGATCTTTTTTCCATTTACTTTGCTAATTGAATGTCTGCACTTTATTGTCTGAACTCCAATATTGCTTTAAATACTAAAAGGATAGCAATTTTATTATATTTGTGACCTCGCTGTCGTCGAGTAAACAAGTCTTCTTCAGACTTGGAGTGTCCTGGACAGTTCTCAGCTGCAGGTTGTCTCCCTTGTCACTACTCGCCATTTTAATTTTATCTTAGCTTTCTTTCCAGATTCTGTGTAAAAAACACAGTAAATAATCATTGTGACAGCCGCTATTTTCTTGACCAATCTATATTCCTTTAAACTAAGTGCATGTCTTCAGTTTGCAGGGTGCCTACGCTGCTCAGTGTCTCTTTCTACTGTAAATCATTCTCAGTTTAATTTCGAAATTGCTGGAAAATATACATCTCTTTCACCATGACTGATACATTGACAATATTCCCTGAAGGTGAACTAACGGCTTGGTAACAGAAAATAAGAGACACGAGAGACGCGAGGGGAGGGAAACCAGAGACTAGACAGATGGAGAGAAAGATTGCACGAGGGAGACTGAGAGGACACGCATTTCAGCAGCTAAAGTCCACTCAAATCGCGATGTGTCGTCAATCAGAAATGTGGCTGAGAAAACAGAAAATTGAGTCGTTTCTGGGCTTAAAATAATTGCCCAGTTTCTATCTCTGGAAATCTTCCTAGAAATTACACAGGAGGTGGTAAGACAGACCATATAAATATTACTTTCTTTAAGCATTTAAGCTAAAAAAAATTGACAATTGTGATATTATGTTCGTTGTGTGTCTCACAGTATCATGCAAACCACGAAACAAAGCTAAGCTGGCTACAGAAAGTTCTAGTCAACATATCTGTGCGTGTCCCCAGAACAGTTCAATCTATGGCAACTCAATAGTAAATCGACTTTCGGTGTATTATTCACAACCTGTGTTCGTTGTAATCACTTCAAAATCACGCGAGGGCTGAAAAGAAAAGAAAATTCCTTATGAAGGTAATAAAAAAAATGTGTATGTATAGGTTCTCGGGCTAACTACACAATTCTTCCATTAGGCGCAAAATCTATAGATAAAAGGTTTTGCACAAAGGCATCTTACTCAATAATAATAAATCATACATTTCAAACAATATTACTACCACTACGACGAAATTGTTGCAAAATTGATATTTCATCTGTTGTTGCCTCGTGTTCCATATATTTTGCATTGAATCTGCATATAGTAATTCCAGTTTACAACTTTACAAAGTACTTAGTAATCTATTTAATAATTCTCTCTTTTCTGTAACTAATAAGTGATTTTGAACAATAACAACAATAAGAACAATAACAACAACAACAACAACAACAATAATAACAATAATAATATTATCATCATCTTTAACCTTAGGAATAGAAAAAAAGTAAAAAGCGTGATTTTAGGAAAACTCTACTAGCAAATAACAATGCAGATCCTAAACATAAGGCTCAAATATATTGTCTCTGTGTTCAATAAATATTTGTCCCTGCGGTGTAGTAGCTAACCCCGGGTAGTGCACGCTTCCAGCGCACCCTACTGCCTCTAGCGGAAGGGAGGCGACTTTGCTGCATTGCTTCCAGAATCGCATTATTTGCAAAGACGTTAGACCAACAAGGCCGGAGAGAGACTTAATTCCCCGCCCGATCATCAGAGCTTTCTCCTCCTTCTCCCACTCAATCTCCCAGGAGAGCTCGCACTACCCTGACCTCATTTCCGGGCTTCCGTCCTCGCTCCACTGACGTTTGCGCCCTCGTGACACGCCGCACGTGCGAGCGTCAACAGGACAGCGGACACGGACTGCAGGAACGTGCGCACGTGTGTGTGTGTGTGATATGTGTGTGGTCGTTAGTAATGGCAGCTAGGGGAGGTCACTGAAATGGCGAAGCGTGAAACAGGGGACGCAATTATCAGGCGACTAAACAGGTACAACTGTCGTGGTCAGTGCCCGGAGATGGCGATAAATATCTCGCACACTGCATGCTTGCTCAGTGAAAACAGAAAAACAAGTCTTTCGATTAAAATTATCGACAGACGACTGGCAAAGATTTTCATTCTTCTTAATAGTCGTCAGTTTGACTGTTGTCGTAAACAATCCTTTAAGAACATAAATAACCTTCAAAACACTTTGTTCCTATTTATTTTTTTCTTTGACACTTTCAGGCATTATTCTTCTATTTATTCGACTGATTTTAATCGTTTTATTCTCTTTTACTTTATTTAGTCTTTGACTGAGATGTACACGGTAAGGGAAGTTTTCTGAAAACTTGTCTCTATGCTCACTCTCGTTCCTTGGTAACGCCGACTTCTCAAGATTCATGACACCGTTGTGGGAATTTTTTTAAAAAGAAAAAAACCCCAAGTCAGTTCTTGTCGTTGCAGATGACTCGGCAGCTGACAGACACGTTGTTAGTACGGCAACAAGATCGATAACCGTGGCGACTCCACTGCTCTCTTCAAGACGAAATGAATTCAATTAATAAGGGACAACTCCTTCCACGTCCTGACATGGCCACTGATGTGCAGGCAGCGAATTTGTCTGCCCCTGCAGCCTCCGACAGCATCGCCAGGGACGTTAGGGACACCACTTCCCTATTATTAGTATCCTTATTTACACAGATTCTTTCTCTCTCTCACCCTTCTTTCCTTCCTATCAGCTGCCCCCCTTCTCTCCCACATCCGCTTTTAGAGGAGATGAAAAAATAAAGCAGAATATTTTCACTGACGTCTGAAAAATATCACGTGATCTGAAACCAGCAAGAATCGCGATGTAGTGCGAGAGCATTAAAAGCAAACACCTCGGCTAAAGAGGAGAAGGTATAATCTCCGACTGAATGTGTAAAACATGTTTGCAGCTAGTCAACTGTTTGAGGTATGTTTTTATTGTCAAGTAACATCCGGCCGGTAGTGTGCGACAAACAAGATTGATTTAGAGGATATTTAAAAATAATATTTGAGGCTAGGCATGAAGAAAAATAGTTTTTGGCGCACGGCACGTGAGCTAATTGTGCGATCTGCCTGCACTGACACCTGGGGCTTTAGCTATGGAGGACTATCGGTGCTTCCTGTGTTTTGAGGGCTTGTGGTGTTGTTTTTGTTTTCTTCTCTTCCTTAATCTCCCGGCTGCAGGAAACATCTCAGAGGCTTTACTTGTGCGTGTAGCTCGAGCGAGAAAGGCAAGATGGCGGCCGTAACTCTCCGGGTCTGCGTCAGGCTCCTGCTTCCTGTCCTCTGTGGATGCTTCACTACAGCTTAGTTAGGGTCCTCGCACGCAATCTCATTCACTAAGGTAAGCAGTTCCTTGAATCAGCGTGTTTGAACCCAAGGGTCTAGAAAGGACTCGGTCATCGCTTGACTAGCTGGTTAATTTACTCGGAAGTCCTTCAATCTGCAAGTGAGTTTGCTCCACGAAAGGTAGCAATGATGGAATGTGGAGGAAAACAGAAAAACGGAGGACAAACACTTCAATTAATTCTGTAAACATAAAAACACTTTGCTCTAACCGCAATACCCCCGATCCTTACTAAAGGTCAGAGATTGAGTTAGTTTCACAACCTTTTAAGATTGATGAGGATTTGGGTATTAAAGAGTCAACTTTTGTGATGCCCATCTACTATCCCTGTCGCTGCTTTACCCTCCCAACTCTGAATGGAGTGCAGTACCCATTGGCACCAAATGTGTTGACTGAGCGAAATTTTGCTAGGACACACGGGTGTCGAACCGACAAGAAGCCGTGGTCAGATGCCAGTCTAACCACTCTGCAAGCCGCGTCCCCAGTCCTCACTTGAATGATGATGAGACAGTGAGTTCTCTACAGGAGACTGTTGTCTTGGAAATTTCTACCGTGTCTAACCTGTTAATGAATTTTAAACTAAAGCCTGTAGGGACAGCTAACCATAAGAATTCACCGTTACCACCATGCTTATGTGCTTCTGTCCTCAAAAAGAAAAGACAACCTCCAGCCACAAGCTCTTGGTTTCCGGCCTGCAACATTGAGCTCTGGCCTTTCTGTATGCACAAGTTGTCCATGCCTTACGATTGCTAGACAGGCATTTTGAAAGGAGGAAACGAGGGCTTTGTCTTGTTTGTTTTGTTTGTCAAAATGAAATGATCTTTTTGGCATCTTGAGGATGTGTCTTTTATCTGGTTCAACTCAATTAAGTTTTAGATGAAGTGTATCGCTATTGATTTGTCAAAAAAAAAGTTTTATAAGGATCTTGACTTTTGTGCTTATGTTCATAGGTCGCTTACATCTTTTGGAAATCGTCTGCTAGCACTTGAGTCGGTAGCTGTTATTTTTTGCGTTCAAACCAACAATATTCAATTCAGCATCTGCAGTTCAGGATATAATAGCTAGTAACTCATCCCTCGTTTATATTGTTCTTTGCAAGTGGAAATTTTCTCGACAGGTTCATTTCCGTCATACTCTTCCTGTCTGAGAAAAAAAAAAACAAAGACCTTGTAGTCTTGATCCCCAACACTAAGGAGATAGGTGTTACTATTTTGTGCTACACTGCACCAAAAGACCAGATTGTTCCTCCCAGTGAAACAAGAAATGTTCACATCCCGGCAACTGTTACTGGTATTTCCTGTGTGTGTTTATTGTCCATGCTGTTGATGAACTCGGGCTAAGTGCTGCTTCACAAGACCAGAATAGCCAAGCAGCAGCAGGAATGTGATGAAGGATGCCGAGGATAACTCGCAGACGGGCGTAACGGCAAAGCTAGCGAATCCCCTGACGGCTTACAATAGGACAGTATTCTTACGATGGTGTCAGTGTGTCACTCCCAATGTTCCAATGCACTTCTACATTTTTAGCTTTGTACAAAATCTTTTTTTCCCGGAGCTTTTTTTCGGAGCTTTTCTTGATCACACAGCTAATTTGAGATCAGATAAAAGGCCACGTGCAGGGGAGGGGGGAGGGCTCCAGGGGTCCACTAAGCCCCGCAGGCCTCTGATCAGAGTGTTTACGACCAAAGAACCTTCTATCTCTGCACCGTAAAGGGCTTCTGATTTATGTACGGCAGCAACCAAAGCCAGGTGATGGAGTGCACAAGGTAGGCCAGCTTTCTTTCTTTCATTCATCCCTTTAATATTTATCCTGTGTTCGAAGGTATTCTGTAGCTCTTAGCCTACGCACCATGAAGTCTACAAAACCGTCTTTGTGCGTCTTCGTTTCCGATATAAACAAGTGACATAGTTATACAAACTGGGCTGCTAAAGAAAGTAGTTACGAAGCAAGAGGAGAGAGAAGATGTAACAGGAAACATAAACATTTCTCTTTCACTGGAAAGGTTAGAGATTCAACCCGAGAAGCCAAAAATCAAACCATCTTGGCTTGCTGACGATAAGCTTATGGTCCTTGAACAACTCAGGACCAAGTGGGCAACGATGTCTTACAGAAACATCTACCATTGTCGTTGTCTTTATCACAAGCTAAGCATCACAGTAGTGGTCGCTCGAAGATTTCCTTGACGATGTTATCAGATAGTCAGGACAAAGTTTCAACTGATATGATTTTTGTGCAGCATGCAAGGAAGGTCGAGGCTTCACTCAGGCAGATGGCGATCAACAACGACACAGCAAAGCACTCAATCACTCGCATGATCTAACGATCCCACAATGCACTCAAAGACACGGCTATAAAAACAACACAGGAAAAATATCTCAACCTGGAACAATCACTTGGCCTGTTCACTAGTCTTTCTTACTGCAAAACCAGTCATGGCCTGTGTACAGCACGCGCATCCTGGCACTCTCACACACACATAGACACGCGCATCCTCGCACTCTCACACTCACACACACACCGCGCGCGCACTTCAAGATCAACATGGTCATCAATATCTATTTTACTTACTAGATGGTCAGTAAGCTTTTATGAAAACAATGTTCCAACGTCAACTCGTTTCTCTGGCTTTGGCTGTCTGTCTGTCGACCTGCCTTTCCCATGCTTCCATCGAGCAATTGATCTTTCTGCTGAACACGACACCCACGATATTTCTGGTCGCAGTAGCCATTAGGTTTGCAGCAGCAGCAGCAGATAAAAGAGGAAGATGAGGAAGCAATATAAACAGCTGTAGAGACAGCTGTGCCAGCTGTAACAGTAGTCATGATGACGTCATGGCAAGTCAGTACTTACAGGGCGTTGACAGCTGCAGTTCTCTATTTCAGACAATTTATTGAGCCCTGATACTACAGGCTGGGACACTGTAGACTTACATTTACTTTTTCTTTCATTTCCCGCTTTTAACAGCCAAGGAACAGTCTTTTCTCCCTTTGTTAACATCTGTCTTAAGACCACCGGAACCAAGCAGAGCAGTTTACCTGTTGTAGGTAATTAGACGATACCTCACTGCTCGCAATCACTTGCTTGCAGGTGGGTTAGACTTCTTGCCTTTGGCCACATATACACGATGCCGTCTGTAAACTAATCGTCACCACAGTTCATTCATTTCCAGAGCCATACACTGGACATCTCTATTGCCATCATAACTGTGTTCACTCAGTGTATTTCACCTACTGTTAGCATACCACTATTTTCACTCTCTTTTCTCTTTTTTTTCCCCACATACACTTGTTAGCGAGCGAGAAACTACTGGAGGACGAATAATTTCGTTTAGAGTTGCAGACGTCTTTCTTCTCTCGTTACCGCAAGCTGTGGCGCTGACTCTTGTAATTAAGATTACAACCTGGTACAGGTGATCCAGCGACCCCTCCCTTCCCATTGCATCATCGACTTGCTGATTGTACATGAGAGCGAGGCCTGCTCCATCCGCCATCTTCCCTGCTCCGACACGTTACCTGTCCTACCGTTTTTACCGTCTGACATCAAAGGGCCCGTGCCGACTAAAGGTGGTGTCACCTCCTGCAACTTCATCTCGCCACCTTCCGGTGTGAAGTCTGTCATCTGAAGGCCGCCTGTGACAGCTCGCATGACCTAGTGCCCTCTACAAAGCGGGATTAGCTGCTGCTCTTGTCAGACTCCCTGCTCTCTCCTGCAGCTGTCTATGGCCGCCCCTCTGCCTCCAGGCTCACTCCCAAGGTGAAAATAAACTGTACAGGCAGCATGGCATCTCTGAAGGCCGACGGCAAAGAACATTTTCTGCTTCACGGGGTGATCACAAAGTGGTTTTTATTCCAGAAAATATTCGACACACCAATGAGAAACCAGTGTTCACCAAGAAGAGATTTGTTTAAATTGCCTTAACATCAGACACGATTAACTATATCTCCAAGAACTAGCCCTAGACCTGTATGAAGACTGACACATCCTAGTGAATACTTAAATGTTCTTTTGCTGAGTCCTGAGTGTCATCTTGCGAATTTGTTTCTGTGGAGTGGAAAAATAGCGAATCCTGACTTTACAAACTTTACAATGGAACTTCATGCATGAATGTTCAAAGTCATTCGTATGAGTGTCACAAATGGATTTAAATAATTTAAATTAGGTTGAAATCCAAAGTGCCAGCACTGTCTAAACTCTAATCGTCACACAGAAGCTCTGTCATCTGTGTAATGAAAACAAACCTGATGAGCAGCGCTCATGTTTTAACAAAGGACGTGCTCGGAATTACAACCACAGATAATTTATCATGAGTTTCATTTTGCATTACAGTTCCCGTTTGGATCTCCTGGCTTTCTCCCTTGTCTAGCAACCGTTTTATCTGTTTTTGTTTTGTTTTTTTTTTAATCAGAAACCGCTTTGGAAATTGCATGCTAATTATACACACGCTAAACGGTTTCTTGTGTTTTGAATCAAACGTCTCTCTAGGACCTGTGTTCGTCAGGCCTTCACTTCCTGACGAGTTTATTTTTGCCGTAACAAGATTGTTAAGTTCGTGGCATAAGTTTTAAGTAGTTCTGTCGCTATAGAGATAACTCTATGGAGAAAATCATTCGAAGATTTTTTTTTCAGAAAGAAGCTGTTGTTTCTATCAAAACTCTGGTTTCTAAGGAAACTAGTCTCGATGGAGGAAAAAATACATTTACTTCTTTGGCTTCGGTAAACAAATTTGAACTCGCTTTCTTTACAAGCTGCCCAGTTTCTGTTTGAGCTTTTTTTCTCTTAAGAACTTCTTTTGACCAAAATTTAAAAAAAATTGTTGCAGTACAAAGAATTCCAGAAAGTGAAAAGTCTAGTTCGTAGTATAGTCTGCCTGCGTTTTATATTATTTTATTAAATTACAAATTTGTGCTTGTTTGACTTAGACATGCACTTTATCATTTTGTAGAATTTCGCGTGACTACCAAAAGACTTGAAGATGACATCTCCAGGGCGCTATTCTGCTCCTTCATCTTCTTCATTGTTTACCTGCTGGAACGACTAAAGTGTTTCGCCTTGAGGCTGAAAACCTTCCCACATCCCACGCAAGACATCATCGCTCTGGGGCGTCCGGACAGATGGCTGTACACGTGGCCGACGTAACGGACCAGCTGATCTTCTCAGTGTGCCTCTATCGCGACCTCCGGGCCGACCTGACCCTGCGATACTCCAACGACGGCGGCGCAGATGTTGTGGCGGTTCTGGTGGACAACGTTATGAGCGGCGTCATCACCACGAGGAGCGAATACGGGGGAGGGCACGGCTGGAACTCTTTTCGGGAAGATTCTATTTTGAACATTTCTCTGACCTCGAGGCATGCGGCATCTGAGTCTGGGCTTCTTGAGTCTCGATCAGTATGGCGTGGAGATCGACTACGTCGATGTGAGAGTCTACGACGATTTCATCAACGACTTGACTTTTCGTTGTAGCTTGGTGCTTAGTGCTGCACCACAGTTCGGTAACAGGATTCCCAGGATGGAGCTCGGGTACGTGGAGCAACACAGTTACGTCACATCCTGTGCAGAAGAAGACAACGTCCACCTTGCGGTGTATCACGGCTCCCTCACGTCGTTCACAATAACGGTTGGCAACGTTTTCTCTCTGTCCATGGTCTAGTGCATCAAGTGTTGTCAACTATTTAAAATAAAATGCATACATACACATTTTTTACAAATATAATTTCTCAGCTCTGTCTTTGTCTGTCCCTGTCCCTCAAAGTATAGCTTCTCCATGTCTCTGTCTCTTCCTTGTCAGATTGTATATCCCCGAATTGCTCTCTTGGAGAAATAAAGTGCTATCTTATCCTTTTTGCCTCTCGCAATCTCTGTGTGTTTCTTATTGTCTCTTATTACCTGTCTCTCTTTCTCGTATGTCTATTAGCTCATCGTGTGATCTGTGATTGCATCTGACGTCTTGTGTTACTCTTCACGTAATCTGACGTTCTCTGCCAAGTCTCAGATCGATAATGTTCCTCAGCTCCAGCTTCCTCTCTCTCGGAGCCCATTCCTCACACATTTAATGATTACAGGGCATTATGTTGTTGTACTTGCGACATGCGGCATCCTTAAATCATCATCAAACTGTGACAAGAGGAATATGTCAGGATTGGGAAGCATTTCCAATGTATCAGAACTTAAACCCCATTTTTCATTATCAGATCAAAGATACAACAAATAAATAAACACGGAGCCATGTGGAGCTCTTAGAGTTTTGTAGAAAATGTGTTATTAATTACCTCCCCGCCACACGACATACGCACTTCACACACACACTCAAACACACACACACGGAGGCCTTGCTCTCGCTTTTCATAGCACACCCACACAGTAGGAAGGGTATTCATCTAATCATCTACAACAAATCTTCTTTCAAGTTCTCTTATGTAGTAGGTTCAAGGCATATATCGTTTACAAAGTTCGTTCATGATTCTCCTTGTTTAATCTCACGATTCTGTCAGGGCAGGTCACAATTTTTATAGTTTCTGGGTGATAAAGTATTGCTTTCTTTTACAAAAATTAATAGTAATTAACTTCGTTGTTCATGTAATGAGCTGTTATTTTATTTCTGATCATAGAATAGAGATTTTAAATATCTGAGGTTTGACCTCAAACAGTGAAACACGTGAGCATCTGACGTCCTCAGACACCAGCATCAAAGACCACACATTGTTGTTTGGAATGTCTGCAGGCAACAAGTCCTCTGTACAAAACCTTCCGCGACTGCAAGGAGCCCAACGTGGACAACTGCGCTAACTTAGGCTTCATCTACTGGCGTCTGCAAGACATCGACGCAAGAGACGTTGGTCACGTCATCACCTGTTCGGCCTGCGACGACGAAAACCCAACTAATGTCACGATGACTGGGGAGGCACTTGACGATGTCATCTACACAAGCAAGTTCACTGTTACCTTTGACCTCAAGGTTAGTAGTTATCGACTTCTAGTCTTGATGATAAGACATTTTATCTCAAAACTCGTGGCTTAAACTTTCAATCCATTTGTTAAAAGCCTTGGCGCTTTCATTGACTTCATGCCTAAAACCCAAAGATTAATAAATAAATAGTAACAGTATTATTATTTCATTTTGTGCACGCTCATTTCTTAATCCGTCTTTTCTTCTCCATCACTCTTTTGAGTCACATGATCTGCGTGTTAGCAGAAACAAGCTACAACTGTTAACTGTGTCGAAGTTTCTTCTTTCCCAGTGATTGGGATGGCGACCTTAGCCTCTGTACACCCTGTTTGAACATCTTACAGACTATTTTAAAAGTTTGGCCTTTTCAGAGAAAAGTACCTATGACGCATCTCACATTGTTTTAACTGTCCATGTTCATCTTGACCCATTCACTTCTCATTTTCTGTATCTATGGGAACAACCGACAGGATAATGTTCCTTCTGTCTCCTCCCTCAATTTCATTGGACAAGGTTTTAGACACCAGCACAAGAAATAATGTGTTTAGTCGTGTAAGACAGGTAACCTTGTGACATTTCTGACAGGGCTTCAAGACAGGCTTCATCGATGCTGACATCCATTCTGTCCTGCGAGGCACCTTCACTCCGGCAGCTTCCGGCACTGCTCACGTAAAGATCACGTACGTCGACGTGACGGAACTCACCTCACCCTGGAAGAGTTCCACTCTGACGTCAGCATCACGAAAAAGTGGGATCTCCCGGAAATGACGTGGTCGGAGGATCACCCCAATATCCTCTACATTTTTCATCGACGATGCCACCACCATCGATGTGCTGGAGCTGCACAGAGGCTACACGGGCCCTGACCACGGAACTGTGGTCTTCACCAGCGACGCCATTATTCTCCAGGTAACTGAAGGCAATTAAGCCGCCTGTAATTACCTATCAGGATAAATCATTTCAACATTTGATAATCACGTTTTGTCAATAGAGGCCAACGATGTGCGACGTGCATTTTAAACATATGCTAATGTTACTTATTACCCAACATGCTTTGCTGCTGGTCATGTTTAACGAAAGTACAGGACATTTTACAGACGAGCTGCACTTGTCATTAACCGTCTGTGATTGTAATTAATTGGCTGCACTTGTAATTAATTGGCTGTGCTTGACATTAAAGCGGCTTTACCTGTCATTAATTAATTAACAGACAGTCCAGTCTAATCAAAGCTGTTCAGCATCTGACGGCGCTTCCATGCAATGGCAACTCCTTATTTCTTCCCTTTCTAGCTTTCAGCAGCAATCATGGCTACCACAAAGGCAGAAAATCAAATTCATCGGTACGGAAATGTAAAATATCTCAAAGCGAGCAGAACACAAAAATTCTCTTTCAACAACGAATTGAAGCATACTACGGGTTTCTTCGTTGTTGTTTTCTTTTCTGGCAAATGTGTTTGGCTTCCAAAACTGTGCTTGTGAAAACAAGAAAACAAACAAATAAACTTACAGCCATGATTTGTTGATGAAAGTAAACAATAGCAAGAGGAATAATTTTGAAACATTGTGCAGTGGAGAAGAACACATGAAACAGGTCAGAACACAGCAGGCTTTATACACTGACACTTGTTGCCACTGGTAACAATTTTTAACGGCACCAATAAACAAACAGGAATAATTTTATGAGTAAGGATCACCTAGAAAAAACTCAGAGGCAGATTTAACTTTTGAAACCCAGCTAGTTAAAATTCTGTTTTAATGATGGGAAGCGACATGGAAAGGAAAGGTTGCAGTTTGCAAGCTTGACACAGTAGCATCACTAAATTCACCGACTTGTTACAGTAGATAAGTAAAGTAGTACTTACTTTGCTAACTTGACAGGTCTCACTATCTTCCCTTGATGTTTGGCAGGGCTTCAAAGTCGACTTCTGGTGGCGCCGTCCTGCAGGAGAACAACTGTCACTACGAGTGAACAATCACACTTATGATGATTTCAGCTACCTCGTTCTCTATGTTCATGTTCCGTGGGGAGGACAAGCCAACTATCAGCAAGTTTTCGCCATCTACCAGGTATTTTTCTTTTTTCTTCATTCTTTCAACGGGTCAGCAATCAAATGTTTTCTTTTCTACTGTTTTCTTCCTTCTCACTTTCTTTCGTTCCTTTTTTAAGAATTATTGTCAATTTTTCTCATCGCCTTTATTTCTGTACACATATGTGTTTGTCTGAACTCACTGAACTATGACCTTGTGACGTCTCTGTATATTTTTATTTATTAGGACGGTAATGTGCGACTCTTGCCGCTTCCATATGGATCTGCCAGTCCAGGACAATGGCAGCCTTTCGGCTCCTCCGTCATTGTAGGACGATCTGATCCAGCTGCCCTTCGACCTACGGCATCCATTAAAACCATTAACTTCTACCCTGAGACCCTGACTATGGCCTTGACCTACTACGACCACTCCTCCTGCTCGCTGGTTGTGACGTACTCACCGACGGAGACCACCTTAACGGTCACCGACCTACACCTGGGCTCCGCCACGCCAGAACTTCCCTTCGCTACCTTCAGGTGTGTGTCCATCCAGACCGGAGTAATACACTGCAGGGTGTCTACAAGCTTCACATCAAAAATAGTCAACATCAGTCCGTAATTCTGAAAAAAAAACCCTGATTTGTGTCAGTGAAATGGCAGTAGTTGACGTTAAAATGAACTGACATTTAATGCATCACTACTGAATTATACAATGGTATTAGATATATGCGTGACTGTATTGTGTGCTTGTTTCTCTTTCTGTATGATGCAGCAACAAATAGACAGGTGCACAGACTTAGGTAAATGTTTCTGTAGAATATCAGGTTCTCTACGATGACCTTCTGTCTCCAGGTCGATGTTCGTGAAGTTTGGCCAGACAGACTCTGACTCCATACAGAGCGACATGGAGGGTCCACTGCACGTGATGGGCAACTGGACCCGCCTGTACGGGTCGGAGTTTTTTCTGTTCAGAGCCGTGGAGTCCTACCATCTGACACACAGTCCCGACATCCGCCTAACTATTGGCGGAGCGTAGTCACGTGGTGCACCTGACTTGTCCGACATTGGCTGACGTTATGGCTGGACCCCTTTCATCACGACATACACGACAGTAAATGAACTCGAATAAGAGTCACGTGTGCCAGAAGCATATGTAATGAAACTGCAGTTTCTCACAATAAAAATATGACAAAGACAGACAACACGAGTCTCACGAGCCATGAGGAGGCGGACACTGCTGTTTCCTACACTCCTCCCTGGGTGGCCCCCAGAAAACTGAAAAGTTGATGCTTTGCTTGCTCTGGCTGTCCACTTCTTCGGAATAATAAAATGGCATCTAACATATTGATTTGGCCATATCTGTGCACTTCTAACTCTTCCCTCTATGTAAATCTCGTTTTTAATAACCTGACTACAGCCGCTCATAAAGTGCACGCCGTGCAATATACCCCCAGTAGGGTTCATGGAATTAATTCTGGCTAACCCTAGACTTTTATAAAAGAAAGACCGTTTACAAAAAAACTCAAGACTATGCAGGACAACATAGGACCAGATTGTAATATTGCACTAAAAGCGAAACTGTGTATTAAAAATCATTTTATCTTGTATTTCTTTAATTTTCTCTTTCTCTCTCACTCACACACAGAGGCACACACGACATTGGTTCTTGTCCCGCTTTTGCTTCACATGACAAAAATAAAGGGTTGCAGAATCATCACTTTTGTAAAAAAAAAGATATTTGTCAATTCAAAACCAAACCTAACGTCTTTACAACTGTTATCTTTTTTGTCGTTTCAATATTCATATCTCGTTCCTCTTTTCTCTACAGCAATCTGTCTAGTGATGTTTATTCTAAAACGTTTTACTGAGCACAGGAGATGAAATTTTTACGCAGAACAATTTGTAACTCCCTCCCTCACCCCCTTGTCTCCAGACTTTTTCTTTCTTTAACTTTTTCATCTTGATTCCTAGACTTTCTCTCCACAATTTTCATTTTCATGCCGGCAAAACAAGCTTTGTGTTTCACTCAAGTCCTCCATTCCCTGGTGATTTGCTGTTTAACACGAGTTGCGAGTCTTGTGTTACCTCACGTATTTAATCAAACATTCTTTAGTTAAATGATTTTTGTTGACCCGTCCACCTTCTTGATATTTATCCTAGAATGAAATAGTTTGCTGTGATCATCGCCATGGTGTTGGACTGTTGTCCGTGACTATGGCAGAGTGTCTACATGCAAGTCCCTACGTGGACCGACGGTCTTCTCTCTGCACCATTGTCCTTGCTGTAGTTCCCTCCCTCAAAATGGTGGATGATTAAGGAATAAACAAATTTGTCTTGTAGCTCGTTCACTCTCTCGCTGGAAGCCAGAATCAATCAACTTCACCGCCCACACACGTGCTTTGTGAACTCGCCTTCTGAACACTGAACAGCCAGCTTGTTGGTGTTTGTGTACTGCCTGCCCCAGACTTTCTCTCCCTCCCACCACAAAGTACGATGATTGTGGCGCCTGGGTCTCGGCACCAAGCTTATACCTAAGTGTGAGGCCATCTTGATACTTTGAGAGGGATGCAGTCTCTTTGATGAGCTATGGTTCCTATTATGGCAGCGGCTAGTGGGTGTGCTCGTGATGAGATTAAACAGAAGCGGTCGACCCAGCCCACGTGAAAGACTTTGGAGAACAGAAAAAAATTCTATTAATATCTGACAGTAGGTTCCAAGAAAAAGAACTTTCAAAGCGTTTAATCTGGGCTGCATGAGCAGCCAGACCGTAATTACCTGCACACCATGAAAACGGAAATTGCATTACAAGGAAAAAAAATTATCAAAAATAAAACTTAGAAAAGAAAGAAGTGACCAAAAAAATATTATCCTATAGCGTGGCCTGCAGTCAGCACCCTTTTCATTTATTTTATTTATTTACTTTTTTTTTTTTTTGGCTTTGGCTTCAGGAAAACTGAACGCTTTTGGCAAACAGTTTCACAACTATTGGTGGTCACCGACAGACACGCTCGCAAGCACGCAAGTACGAACAGTCAAACACATTCATGGAAGGATACCCACGCACGTGAGTTTTTCACTCTCTCTTCCTCTCTCCCCTGCTTTACTCTTCCATTAAAACATTCTTCGTGCAGTCCAGCGCTGTACTGGTGGAAAGGCAGAACACTGTTTGAAAGGAGGATACTATAGCAACCGGACCACACCGGGATGCAAATTTACTTTTTTCACAGTCTAGCAGGAAAACTTCAGCTAATCAATGCACGATCATGCACAGCTTATAAAGTAATCAAAAAAAAAAAAATTTGTCTTTACATATTATCATAGATGCTTGTGTATATACCCGCTTTTCTGTGAACACAAGTCCTTATCACAAATGTAACCCAGGACTTGAACCCTAATCCAAACCCTAATCCTAACCCTAACTCTTATACAAATATCCAAATCATATCTCTAACCAACACTAACTCATGCTATAGCTAAAAAGCCACAAAGAGACATATCTCAATGAAAAAGAAAAGAAACCTTTAAAAAATTGAGAAGCAGAGCGAAAAAGAAGACGTTAAATACTATAGAAATTGCTTTAAAACACCTAACAAAAAAATGGAGCCAACAACGTCTGTACTTGTCTACTCTTCCTGCTTTTACCACTGTAGCAACTTTACCAAAGGTAAAAAAAAATTATTAAGTTTATTTTTCGCCCTTTTTCTTCAAGCCCTTTTTGATTGACTAAAATTTTCTGGCCTTCTTCACAATGGGAAAAACAATTAATTCCGCCTTAAGTCGCAACTTTTTTCGTGGAGTTGTCACTGCTAACCCTGCTAGTCTGGTCTTGTCCAGCTCGTGGTCACATGACTTTTCTTCTCCCCCTCTACCCAAGACTACTGTTATCCACCCTCTATTTAGAAATCCTCAAGAGTTAATCTTTGCTCTTTATGTCTCTCCCTCTCTCTGATGATGACTTAGAGATATACTTCAAGACAGACAGAGCAACAGACTGAATCAACCAGAATCTTTTTTTGTTTTGAAGTTGCTGTAACCTTCTAATTAGCGGCTAATGCCATTCTCGCTCCACTTTATTCAGACAAGAGCACAGCAGTAGCATCGCCAGTCGCCTGTGACTGTCATCAGCCAGACAAACACACAGCACGCTGGGTTGTCCGGCGTCCGGCTCGCAAAGCTCGGACTTGTGTAAACTTGTCCATCGACACGAGCGCGCCATGTTGCTACGTCACCATAGAGAAGGCACGTGCTGCACGGAGCTCCTGCTCTCCCACGTGACTGAGCAACATTGCTGTCTCACGCTCACTTGTATGTCTAGCAAGAACTTAATGAGCTTTCAGTGAGAGAGTGAGTGAGCAGTTGTAGCTAAGGCAGGACTACTCAGTGAACTCAGTCCTAGGTGGCGTTGTTGTTATTTACTTTTTTTTTCTCGAAAGAGCTCAATGGCTAGAGTGACCGAATAAAACCTGTTTTCTGTGACCTGCATTTGGATTATTACCTAGCTAACACACCGTTTGCAACACGCATTTAGTTTTCATTAAACTGTGATGAGACGTTTGTAAGGAAAGTGCTTTTCCGTCGAGAATAGGCAAAGTCTCTGAGACTTGACTGTGAAGTTTCCACGATTTTTACTAAAATGTGGCTTGATGGAAACAACAGTCTTTTTTCCCAGTTGATACTCTAAATACTAAATGGTTTACGTTGCACATAATTTTGTGCATTTAGTTTTCAAGTTTACCACGCCTCTACCCATCTCCTACAGCTGTTGATCACCGATCCCTCTTCTTAAATTCTGCTTTAGTTTAGTTTATTCCTTGTTACTCCTCGAGGAGAATAGGGCCGCAACAAAATTTTGCTTTATTACTTCCATACTTCTCTGCTTTAAAAGAGAGCTTGAGTAGTGTTTCTATGTGAGCAGAAGCCTTTCTCAAAATACAAATGTCAGAGAGAAAAACCGTGTGCGCGTTTTACTTCCAGGATGGAGACATGACTTCCTTCTTCGTCACTTCCATTACAAAAGATTTTAAAGTTTTGGAACGAAACAAGGGGAAGGGAGAATGGATTCATTTAAAAACTAAAAATTCCTTTTTTGTTGAAATGAAATCCTTCAATTGCAGCTCTTTTGCCCATGTGTAGGCCCGTTTCGTGCTGATTTATCAGCCCTGGAGCAGAAGGTGAAGCGAAGCAAGAAAAGGGGATCATTCCAATTCTAAAAATCTGTGAAAGGGCCAGGGCTGGCTGGTCAGGCAGTGCATAGCAACCTCCACAACTGCCATCCCAACTGCTACCCACAATGCCTTGCTGAGCCCATTTCCATCCTTTTTCACCTTGTCTTTCTTAAAGACAGGCAGCTCTGAGCCAAACTTGAGAGAAAAGCTGAGAGGAAATATGGCTCCGAAGTCTGACATGAACAGAGGATGACAATCCTATCTGGGAGGATGAAGAAAGAAGCACACTTGACAATGAGCTGTACATGCTGTTTATATTTGGACAGAAACTCGGGCGGCTGCTGTGGAGGGGAGAGTAACGGAAGTGGCAATGATGAAATGAAGCAGGCGAAATTCCCATCTCACGCGGGCGGCCACACTCACAGACACATGTGCAAGACACATATGCAAGCACGTGCATGCACAAACATGCTAAAAGCAGAATGACAGAGACACAAGACACCTGTACATAGACACACACTGACGTCAACACACTTGCACAGACATACAGGTGCGCACAACACAGGGGTCAAAGTTTAATCAACCTTCTCGAGGCCCTGCATACAGATGAACACACCTGTGAACGGTGAGAGAAA
This sequence comes from Pomacea canaliculata, assembly GCF_003073045.1. Taxonomy (NCBI): domain Eukaryota; kingdom Metazoa; phylum Mollusca; class Gastropoda; order Architaenioglossa; family Ampullariidae; genus Pomacea; species Pomacea canaliculata. The sequence goes on along the minus strand of NC_037592.1, from coordinate 18,623,497 downwards.
CTTTAAACCACACCTGTCTCGTGCATCTGCTTCTAATAACTGTGTAAAGCTCAGTCCAAGATGTGTACCCATGTCTCCTCCCTTCCTTCTCAAGCTTACCATCGTCATTACATGCACAGAGAGGTCAGAGAGACATTCACCTAATTTACATATGATTCACAATTCTCTTACTGAGCTAATTGTATCCACGACTGGTGGCGACCTCTGTCTGTGGATGACGATGTTTAGAGTCCTGTCTCCAGACAACAGAAGGTTTTCAGGCAAAAGCTATGAGAAAGCTTCTGGCACTGAGCTCCTCCCAGTCATTAGAAGACAGCTGTCGCATCCCACATCTCGTACTGACGGCTACCTGTGGACACATCTCCGTACACTCACCCACCTGTGATTACTAACCATCAGCTAGTGTTCGCTGCCAAGACTAAACGCTGACTATCGGAGGAAACAATTCCAAGGTCTTCTTTTGTGGAGGTAATGAGGGCTCCAGACAATGATTGTTTGAGGGTTTTTTAAGTTTTCTTTTTAACCGTTGAGCTCTTCTTAACATTAGGAATTTCATCAGGAAGCAATCTGCTGTTGGGAAATTAGATCTTTGTCCTCTTTTTTTTTCTCCTTCCGGCTAAACACGTTGCTAGCACGTAACAAACTGCTTTTATCGAAATTTGATTTTGTTAGTAAAGTTAGAAGAGTATTTCGTAAAAGAACGACGACGACGACGACGACGACAACGACGATGATGATGATGATGATGATAAAAGCAATAAAGGTGATGGTGGGGATAATTGCCACCAGTAGTGACTAGTTTTTCGACGTTGAGCTGATTTGAGTCGAAAAATGACATGTCATCTTAATTCAGGGCTAACAGTCGATGCTGTAATTTAAACGAAGTGAAGCTTACACGGACCACTTATAAAGCTTTTAAAACACTTCTCGTTTACTGAAATACGACATTAAATAAACTCTTTAAATGAAATGCAAAGACCACAGACGTGTATATGTGATTGCTGCTGTCTGGCGAGACCAGCGCTTAGCCTCTTGCGAAGTTCTCCGCTGTTAGTCTCGGCGAGCCTAAACAATGAAAGTGACTAAACCGGAAGCGTTGTATACACCAGCCTCGTTTTAGCAGTTAACTGGAAAAAAAATAGTCTCCAAGGAGTCCAGTTGTACAAGCTGGTGGACAGGCAGACAATAATGTGATAATGTAACCGAGCTTCTCAATTCGAACATGACATTTTGATGAACTATGGCAGTTTCTGGGAGAACAGGTCAGCAAACAGCGCATGCGCGAAGTAGGGATCGTGTTTGACGCGTTGCACCCTGGTACCCTGAGGCTAGACAGTATGTTCCTACATCAGGTTCTCAGCATGGCATGTATCGATTCCTACGGTAAATAACACAGCAATATGTCATCCCGAGCTGTGTTCTCATCTTACTGCCAGCCCCGTGTAGGCGTCAACAATCGCAATCGTTGCTGGAGGAACCAGGGGGAAGGTGAAGTGGGGGTGGGGGTGGGTTGCTGCTCCCTCCAAAATAAAATACTGAGGAGGCAAGAATGTGTTCATTGTCAGATGGAGCTTGTTCCCCCTCTCTCCCTACCCAATGCCGAGCAACTTTCTACACCACTGATACTGCAAGAAATCTGAAGTAATTTTGACCTATTGAGGAAAAAACATGAACGATATGATTGTTATCTTCTTTCTTCTACGAACTCTGTTTCTTACTTTTATTTGTAGCATTCTGCTTTATTGGGTTGGGAGAATTATTTCTCTCATTCATACTTATCGAGTGTTTCTTTATTGAACTTTGTCTTACTTACCGTTAATTTCCTCTTCAAATCATGTTTTTTAAAGAAGTTTAAACTATTTACATCAACGACTTTCACTTTTTACAGAAAGACAGAATAAAGGCCTGTAACTTGCGGAATATAACAAAACCAATTGACTTAGCGTGACTACACATCACATTTTATTTCCGCACAGCAACTTGCATGACAGAGCTAATATTTTATTTTACTTGAACATAGTACTTTTTTAACAAGACAAAATACTGTTGTAAAGTTAATTCTAAGATTTCGACAGTCTTCCTGCATTTTTCAGTGATTTTTTTTTTTTTTTATTTATTTATTTTTTTGGTCAGAAGATTTGCTTCATTTATTTTAATTTATAAAGAGCGCCTGTTGCTTTGTGAAGAGTGACTAACCCTATTTTGATTTTCTTTCTTGCAACTAGATGAAAAAGAACTTAGCTTGGAGTAAATGATTTTCCACAGGCTCTGCCATTACACGCCAACAAGAGAGAAGCCATCATATATAGACACACTTACCACACGATTCACAAACACCAAACATCTGGCACGTGTTAACAAGTGCTCGTCATTCACTGCAGTTGCTTAGCCGCACAATCTTCCTCGTCAACGATAAGTCATCTTGCTCACAGTGCACGTGAGATAAACGCGGCTCCTTGCTAGCCGTGAAAAGTCGTTAGCTCCACATTTGAAACTTGGTAAACCAGCAACCTGAATATTTAAATTGGACAAATGAAATAAATTGGACAAATTGAAAAAAAACCCCAACAACCCAAATAAACAGAAAAGCGGGGGAGGTTTTGAGTCATGAAAAGTGAGTGTGTGTGTGAGACAGAGTGTACATATATGTGTGCACTGTGGACAACATGTATTCAGTGTTTCCTTCCTCCCTTCCTCTCAATCCTTATCTTCCCCTCACCCCCACCCCACGTTTTTTTCTGGGGTTGGCACTTAGCACACTGCGCATGTTGCAGATGTTGGGACCATGTTCTCTCTGCCTTGCTGCTGGTTTTCCTGCCATAAACAAACATCCAGTAGATTTGGCAGATGCAAATACGAGGTACACGTGGAAAACGTCCAACAAAATTCCCCCTCCCTCCTCCTCTCTCGCCCTTCCTCCTCCTCCCTCCTCTCACAGATGAATGACGCAGTGCAATGGCGCTGGTGTCAACTCCAAGACCTGGCATCAGCCTGTTGTCCGAGCGGAATGTACAAGCCTGGAGGTGATGGTAAAGATATTTGCTTCCCTCACCCTGGTGGCGCGTGGGCGAAGGTGGTTGCAGGACTCAAGTCTCGACCTGCGAGAGTGTTACGAGAGTTTTGCGTGTTACACTTCATGGCGTGCTGTGATGTTAAGATCGTCCATCTCTCTCCCCGAATGGCTCCCTCCCGGTATAATTAAACTACTGGCACGCTAAGAGTTTACCCAGCTTTCATTTATACCTGCACCAGGGAGATTTTTTGTTTGAAACTCGGGTACTCCAGCTAAATGTTTTTTCCCATTACAAGGGCGCAGTGGACATGTAATTACATTCAAAACATTCCAACGACCACATTCGATTGAGGAACAAGTATTGATTCAACTTTCCACCTTATAGTAACCCTCATTGTATGAGCAAATAATGCACTGATTGCATGTTACATCTTACGTCTGCGTTTTTATCTTCCTTGATTTCTTAGATGTCTGCCATTTGTATCACTATAAAGATGCTAATATTAAACTTTTAGTAACTCTTAGGAATGAATCTTGTGTATCATCATCAGGGTTCTACCATTAGTGAACTAGGCAGCCACCTAGGACTGAGTCACGGGAATTGGGGAGGGGCGTGAAGAATGGTCTACTGTTTGTTTTTTGAGCGATGAATTTGCGGGACAGCTTTCCTCTACTTGTAGTTTGACTTCATCACGCAAGTTTCTCAGTTCATGTATTACAGCAAAGTGTCATCATCTGAGGGCATGGTGACCAGCTGACCAGAAGGGAAATGGAGGGCGGGGTGCTAGGGGAGGAGGAGGAGGGGCGGCGTTGATGGAGGAGGCTGGTCGTAGTGGACCCCTAGGATGGATGTGACCACATGCTAGGCTCGCTATTTAACTTTCTTAATTCGACTGAAGTTCCGCACTTATGCATAAGAATAACTGCAAATGAGTTCAGGGACAAGACCACTAGGCATGTTTTATGACAAAATGCTCAATATATTCTACGAACTTTGAAGCAGAGAGCACTTTGCTAATGTCACGATCCATTCTCATTTATTAAGAGTATTAAAGCGTTTAAGCAACAAACATAAGGTAGAGTCATTTAAAGTTAAATATTTTTGTTGATAAATAGTTCACTTTTAGTGGGAGAGGTGGGGTCTAGCACTGTTTGGGGGGCGAAGTATTTGTCATCACAGCCTTGTGCCGGTCCTGATCATCATCAAGGCGAAGGAACCCGGCGGGAAATTCTTGTACTGGAAAATAAACACATCGACGTTCATCGACCCGCCTCAAGAATCTTCTCCGTTGATAATTCTGAGAACTACAAGTGGATGTCGCAAACATATATAACGCCTTTGCTAATTTTCGGTATGACTCTCTTATCAGGATTTGTGTTTCGCCTTCAATGCACATTTTCCGGCAAACTAAAATAAGAAATAATATTGCAGACCCATTTAATCGCCGTCTCCTCTCCAAAATCGGAAAAAAAGAGCAACAGCACATTATTAATGATGAGCCTGTGGTGATGTTTTATACAAAGTAATGTTCTCATGTTACCGTTGGCAGACAAAACGAATTTCCCGTAAAGGATTAAAAGATATTTTGATTTGTATTTTGTAATGTTTCTGTTTTACTTTTTTTAAATGGCATGCCATCAGCAGATAATGTTGCCGAAACCAAGACAGCTTTTCATCACACTTCCTCCTCTTGCGAAAGTCGAGCCTCCCAGAGGGTGAGTCATGTCAAGCTGACATGCGCAGTACACTGCTGTCCTGAGTGCAGCTCACTAGAAACGGGAAAAGTTCCAGAGGCCGGCAAAATGGCCATCTTGCTCGCAGGCTTCAATAGCAGGACTGCCAGTCCCTAAGTGGCTTGTGGCCCTGGGCTCATCTCGCCGCCCACCCAATGCGCCCTCCACTTGAAGGGATTCAGATGGACAGACCGTGCCACCATCGTAGAGGTGAAACAAGTATTTGGGGGATGAACTCTATCGCCGCCCACACACAACGACGACTGTGGAGAATGAGCTTTAATTACTACAGTTGCTACACTAACTCGGCGGTCATCGCTTTCTTCACCCACCTACAGGCTGACATTGGGCCATACAATGGGTAGTCATAGGGCCCACTACCAGCCCACCAGGCTAGGTTATTCTTTCACAGATGCTCGAGGTACCGTGCTGATACACCTGTACCTTGGTAGGTTGATGGTAAGGGAGCATTATCTCAAACTTCTCTGATGGTCGTTTCGGACAAACTATATTGAAGGGAAAGAGAGGAGAGAGAGATCGCGCGCGTGTGTGTATGAGGGTAATATACTGTCTACTTAAAACTCTCATTATCTCAGAGTTTTCTCGAAGATATTGTCAGTTTCATTATACTGTTATCGAAATGGGTTGTATATGTGTTTAATTTTCAACACAGATTAACCAGCAGGCTATCCGCTGCCTCCAAGAGAGGAACACATGAGCATAGCGTGCATGGCACACACACCCAGATGTGAAAATAGTGGAAGTAATTGGGAAAACAAAATCTTCAACGTCCTGCGTCACAAAGTACGCACACAGCATGCAAGAAAATTATACCAAAACTGAAACAAACAATAAACAAATAAACCAATGCACAATACAGTCTGCTGCCTGCATTCCAACAAGACCACTCTTTCATGCACAAGCCAGTAGACTTTCCTGAACAATCGAAGAAAGTCTTGAACAAAAAACTGCAGAACTGTTTGATAGGAAACTAAAAACACATTTTATTATTACATTTAAGATGTAAATAACTAACAACACAACAATATATTTCTAATGTAAAAACATATTGAAAAAGCATGTTGAACGGATTAAAGAACAACCTGTGTACCTGGCAGAAGCAGGTTAAAAAAAATCACAATTTTTCTTTAATTTGATTTTAAAAACTTCAAAAGTGTCATCAGACATGGGCGGTGGACATTACAGATGAAGTATTTACTACTACTGAACAACTGTGAAATATTAAATCACACACACACACAGTGTCCCTGAATGACAGACTCGTGCTCAGGCTTCCTCTCTCGTACACATGCTCATGTATAGCATACACACAAGCACAATGAGAATACGCACAAAGTCATCAATCAAAGGCTGGGTAAACAGCTTTGGATAACCAATAATAAAAATAACAGTATTTAGCATATCCACATATACTATCACCATGGTAGAGATATACCAGGTACAATTCATGTATACATACATATCTAAAAGGGATTTAAAGAGTTGAAGGGAATAATTATTCTGATTCCTACATCATCATTACCACACAACCAGTTCTGGCACCACTGTCAGCATCAATGGTGACATACTGAACATCTGTACCTGTTACTATAATACTGATTACATCTGAAAAGAAAATGATATTATATATATTGATTTTTGTGGGAAAACTAAGCAACTTAATGACATCTAGTTCTTTGTACTAAATGGTGGCAATCAACAGTGAATAAACACAATAACTGAACATCTACATAGCAAGGGAGCACACCAACGTGCGGGTGCAGACTTTGTGTTTGAAATATTAAGACACAGCTAAGTAAGCAGATTAGTGGTAGATGACAATCAGTGAAGAAAAATAAAAATAAAAAGCAGCTACTACTTGCTTGTTCTAGAAACAAGATAACAACATTCTTACAATTTGATGCACACAAAGTTTTCATTACAATAACTACATTATAATGAATTTGTGAGCGTTGTCTCTTTTGTTTATTTCTTGTATCAAAGAATTCAACAAACATTAATTTTCTTACTTAGTCTTTACTAAAAAAGCGCCCAAAACATAATGAGATAAATAACATTCAAGCAGTTCTTGGTAACTATAGTTAACGGGTGATGTAATAATGTAATTATAATTCTATCATTTTCTAGTAAAATACAAGTTCTGAACAAATCAATGTTGGTAAATAAGATCAGAAAGCACTTTTCTGTGACCGTTCTCTGGTTTTGTGTTAAATGTACTTTATCAAAACAAGATATATTTTATAAACTGTAGTCAATGTGCTAGCTGTTATACAATACTGCAGTTCAGCTTCTTCAAAAGCTCACAACAAACTCATGACAAAATTTTGTAATCACCTGCCTACAACAGAAACTTCCAGTTTAGCCACAAGAGTTGCCCTGTTCTGTTTAAGAAATCACACCCAGCCCCCAGCCCCACTTCCTCCCATCTCCTGCACACACACACACCCACAGAGCGGAGAACTATATCATTCTACATCTTTCAGTTTTACAATTCAATAATTATGCATGCACGCATGTGCACACACACACAATATTTCACTTGTTGGTAATATTGAAGTAAAAATAGTCTGAAAACTAAAAGTTTGAAAAATCAAACTTTGGTCCTTGGTGATCATCACTGAGGAGACAACCATTCTAACATCAAGAAAATTGATTTCTTTATAACTCTTTTGTGTATTCTAGGGAACAACCTCATGAGCACGTCCTCTGCTAAATAATCTCATGAATTCTCATTAGGCTCTTCCATGAGCATTAAGAACACTGCATTCAGAATCTTTCAGTCTAGTAAATTGGTTCCAACTTCACACAACTATGAAAAAATCATTTCATGTCTTAAGACCTGAGTAAGATCACATCTTAGTGTGAATCTACATTTACAGATTACATCTCCTGATAACAAGGAACTGTGCACAAAAGTGTGGAACAACAAACAAATTCGACAAGCAAAAAAAAAGAAAAAAAAAGGCATAGTTAGCCATGCCAAAGAGATAAATACTTCTTGTCAATAGTAAGCACTTCTCCCATAACCACATCTCCTGGGTTTGGTCAGCCAGAGGTAATTATGGCTGTGCAATCAAAAATATTCCTGAGGTAATAGTCATCACTCTAGAACATATGGCACAGTTTTACATACTCTTTAAGACAGCTGTAAGTTAACTAAGTAAAACAATGACCCGCAAATCTGAACAATTGAATAAACAAAATTTTAACTTAGATGAGCAATCACTGCATGAAAAAAATTGTAAAGCACATGCAGTAATAGCAGGAAAATAATAGCAAATTTCCTTATGAGAGAAGCTGATGACAAGAATTATGCTTACAATCTAAGATATTCAATGTTTGCTTGGGTTAAATTATTTTGCTCCCTGCTTTCTGAAGAACAGAATCTAATTCCCTTCCTGGAGAAGGTTGTTTTATCATGTTGATGGGTGTTAAAATTCTGCCAGACAGGTCAACATTGTCAGAAATGAACAAAGAATCAAGTTAGGTGGAAGCCTTCCATTTAAGATACCTGGTGCAGGCACTCCTAACAGATTAAACAGTTTGACAGGTAAGTAAAGTCAGGATATGATCAAGGACTAAAATAATGTACAAAATTTTTGATACATGTATGCTACTTGGACTGCTGCTCTATACCCTATGAAGCTACTGAATTGTCTAATATGCACTATTATACATTGGGACCCAATTATATTTTTATTTGGCAATGAAGATTCACTTCATCAGATGCTATTAAAAATATGAAAAGTCACTCCACAAAATCAGGGTACTTATGTAGTATTTTAAGCACACTGTGTCAAAATATTTCAGGATCTGTAACAAATAATTTTGCATCTATTTGAAACTGTTGCAGTGGAATGCAGTTGCTTGGCAACGTAAAGGTTTGATGCTCTTGAGATGATACATTTGTCAGCTGAGATAAGCCAATGCAAAAATAAAAAAAAGATTAAAGAGGGGCTGCAGGATTGTTTTAATTTTACTGCTTCTGTCATCTATATTATCAACAAAGACGGCCTTTGGCAACATTCAACAAATGAGGATGTCTGCTTTCAGAAACAGATCTTTCTTTGCAGCAAGATGATACGACAATGACTAAGTAAAGAATAAATGAAATTTAAAAAAATTGAAACCACAGACAAGAACAAAATAACATTGATCGATAATCCAAAGAAAGAAACCTCTGCATTATTTATGCGTATGTTTAACCCTCTTAGAACAACATAGAAATATAATTATGTAGTAGTAAACAATGGTGTATAGCTTAAGACCTCAGTAGGTTTTGTTCGTTTTATACTTAACTGCTGTCAGGTAAACATTAGACCAAGAAATCTATAAATTTTTGAAAAAGAGTAAACTTGAACTTTGCAATAAAAGTAAGGAAAATTGCCTACTTTCACTCTGGTGACAGCAATAAATGGAACAGTTTATATTTTGATGATGTAAATTAAATATTCATTGTATTAAGACAAAAAGTGCAGTGCATCCCTACTACTGTCCACACACAATCAGTTCACCTTTCAGATCACTACCAAAGACATTAGCAATGGAATACTTTTTGATTTGTGCAAGTGATCAGAGTTTCACCAAATGGGTGCTTTCTTCTCCAAGTGCAGTTTCTGATATAGTAATAATCTTATCAAATTTGTAAAATTTCAAAACAACATAAAATACATGAAACTAGGACAAAATAACATTTGAAGTAAACAAATTAAAAACTGTTTCCACCTCAATCCATTATCAAACAGCCATTGCTGTAAATCCAAAGGAAATTAGGTACATGCAAGGACATTCCCCCCTCCCAAAAAAAGCCCCCACATTTTGGACATGGTTATACATAGTGTATACTGACTGCAATGTTTGGTCCTGTAGGCGGTATAACACAATGTAAACATGAATTACCATAATTCATGATAAAGAAAAATACCTTTAGTGTACAAAAAAGGCTCCAAATAGAAATGTAAAAAAATGTTAGCTGTCCTGACAAGTGCACAGGTGTTGGTGTCACTCTTTTAAAAGGCAAGTTTAGAAAATCTCAAATCTTTAAATCAAGAGCTTCATGTTTGTGTCAAGGACTATAACTCCAATCAAAAATAGCTTCACCAAGTTAACTGACTGAAATTTGTTCTTGTTTCCACTAATTTTCCAGTAAGACCTATTGAATATGCTGGTGTGGATCACTGTCACTACTCAAGGGTCTGCACATATTTATCCATAAAGAAGTGAATATATGAATCAGATGTCACACCTGCAGTTTGTATTCATAAAGCTTGTTCATCCTGTTACCCTGCTGATCTGGGATCAGGATAGGCACACCCAAATGATTTTGTCAGTCATTAATTTATTGGAAAGGCCCCTTCTGTTAACGTTTTAATATGTAGGTAAACTATGATTGGGATCATGACTGAAGCAAGCATAATTTGTTTTTAGACCTAACTGGATAAATATACTGGGGGTAAATAGGACAAAAAAAAAAAAAAGACAAATATACTAATACAGAACTGTGTGTTACATGCTGAACACCGAGGGTAACACCATAAGAAATGAAACTGAATATTGCAATGTGATGACCTTTGGGTTTTTTTCCTTTAAGTTCATTTTTTTTTTTAAATACAAAGATAAATTAATATTTTGTTCAACCAACATTGCTGAATATTTTTGTTTCATGAATAAGCCAGGAACGAGAAACTTGCTGTGCTAATGAGTTCATTGATGCTGACTTTATTCACTTAACACATTCTTTATTTGCACCATGCAGTTACATATCTCACACTTTCACACATATTTTGCAATTATTCCTTTCATAGGTCTAAAATCTAGAGCATTTAAAAGAATTGTTCAACCTTGATTGAAGTACACTAAGCCACTTTCCAACTTCCAAGTCTTCTCTAAAATATGGCTAGGTATGCTAGAGGAGATAGTAGGGAGAGGGGGAAGAATATTTATTCACTCTTTATCCAGTCATAATCTCAGAACATTTAAGTTATCAGCTTTTTAATAATAAAAAGCAGACAAATCCTTCATAACTGTATGTTTCTCTCCTGGGTAAGGCAGTAAAATCAATAAAATTAAGGCATAGAAGAGACCTTTCTGAAGCAAAAGTAGTTAAATACAAGAATGCTAATGCTTCTTTCACAACTAAGTTTGCTGAGATCTGCATATGAACAGTTTTTCAGTTGTTCATCAAAGGCAGGTTATTTTGAGTATGACCAAAAAAAAAAAAATAAAAAAATCCAATCAGAAACCACTTTTACAACAATTTATAAGCAATCAAGAATTTCCACTTTCAATACATTAAATAAAGCACAAGTTGACTCACTTTTCTGACAGCAGTTCATTCAAGTGATGGATAACATATTTACATACAGATAAAGAAGCAGTCACTGATGATTAAATGATTGGGTTCTTAAAAGTGAAAGTTCATCCTTTTCAAAAACATCAACAAAATAGATAACGGGGTTTACACTCTCATCAGACAAACTCGTAGCTCTTTTGGTCCATGCCTAAAGCAGTACGCAAGGTGGCCTTTGATTCTGCATCCAAAGAGTAATGAGTTGTCCAATCAACACTGCTCGGTCGAAAAAGTCCACAGCAACGTATGTCTAGGACATCCACCAAGTTTCGTACCACACCTCGGCTGCAAGATATAGGCAGATTTATAGTTATCCTTTTAGAAATAAGACCACAACTCACTCCATTAACAGGTCTTTCGACTTCTAGTGCTATGAATAAATAATGTGTAATTCTGCCCTTTATAAAAATATGGTAATTTTTTTAATGTTACTATTTTAAGAAGTAAACTGTTTACTCACTGAAAAGGGCTAGAAATTTTTGGCATTTTATGCTTGTGGCTGCACTTTTCCTCTCCCCCATGTGAGTGACCATGTGCATGATCCTCCTGTCCTGGCATTCCCCCCATAAGCTGCTGCTGGTAAAAGTATCGAGCTTTGTTAAGACGTTCGTTGGTTGTCATGCCAAGCCATGCTACCTGCACATCAGACATAGCCAAAGACAATGTATCTAATACAGACTCCTGCTATGTTCCTATTTTTTTAAAGATCAAGAATGTTCATAAATTGTTAATGTTGGTTAACTGTCAATTGTAAGTTTTAATGTTATATTTATTTTTTATTACAGTGATACTTCAGTATTCAACCACATTCCATTCTGCCAAGCACTTTTACATACTTATTCATAAGAAACACTGCAGATGATCTGCAGCAACACTGACCTAAGGGATGTGCAGAAGTGACACTACTGGGGATTAAGATTTGACGAACTATAGTTTTGTACTTACTGTTATAACTCATGGTCGTGAATTTTTCATTTTCTTTATTATATTTTCGATTGTATTACGCTTTCGGTGTATTATGCTTTATTTGTCAAATTGTAATGTTTGTTAATTCTGATTTATTTATATTATCTAAGAGGGCGTCTGTTTGCATACAGTGTGAATGGATAGCTTGTCATTATGTTCTACTGACAAAATATTTGAAATTGGTTAATAGGAGACAATGCATATTAAGACCTATAGGCTATATACTTCTCTAATTTTCAACAAACTCTATCAGGCCAGACACGGAGTGGTTCTGGCTATTGGAATGTGTTTGGGCAGCACCTGGGCACCACGATTTAGAACTTTACAACTCTCTGTATTTTAGCATCAAGAAAAGTTTCCCTTGTCACCACCTGTCAGAGTAACTCTTGGGACGGGAAGGGGCACTGTGATTAGGGTGGTCTAGATGCTAGAAACTGTTATAGCTTGAGTTTTAGACCAAACAGCAAAATACGACCAGAGAAAGGTGCTGCAAGCTAAGAAAATACGAACTTTCCCCCTCCAATCATACTGACTAACTGAAGGAGTTTCCACAAATGTCCACAAATGATTTCCTAAAAAATCTAGTTACTTCCCCTACCTTTTGCTAAGCATTTTTTTATGACAAATTATGGCCAAATGAGTGTTTGAGTTACTTTGAGCTGCAGTCTTAAAGGGCAGAAGCTGCATATTAGGGACAGCAAAGCATGACCACTAAATTTAATTAATAAATGTATCCAAGGGGTGGAGATCACATAGAAAGCCAGTCCATAAATTATCTGTAAACACAGAGACAGAAACACACACACAAAAAACCTAGTCCATGGACTGTATTGAGACGATGAACTGTCTGCTAGCCTCAATACAGTCCCACAAAAATGCATCCATATGATGTCTATATCAGAAGTCTATAAAATTAGGACTGATGTACCAACCTGGTAGAGTTGGCATACAAACAGGACTGTGACCCAAATCAAGTGTCCCACAGCATTTAGTCCTATCCAGCCCACCCATGGAGAGGCCTTGAAGATTTTGTAGATTATACCTGTGATCCCATCCTCATAAAAGTCAAGATTGCAGCTGTGTTTCCAGACTGAAAAATTTAATGTTAAAAATCAAAATTTAAAACAAAACATAATGTTGACATATACAAGGTGCACTACTACAGGAGAATGCAAGTCAAACATGAATAAATCTGAGAATAAACTGTACATTGTAAAATATGACCATGTAGCTCAATAACAGAGAATAATTGTATTTTGTAAAATATAGGAAAAGACAAGGAGAGGGGAGGGATGGAAAAGAAAAGACGACAAAGCAGAAATAAAAATGTAGAGAGTAAGGGCAGAGAATAAGACAGTTTAAGAAAGAAAACAAACCTAGCTGAATTTTTTTGCTCTTTCCCTCTTCAGCCAGTAAGCAATTATAACTGGGTTCACACATCATAAAAAAATAGCATTTTCCTCGTCTCCATCTTTTCCTCTACTCTCAGTTTTCTCTCTCACCCTCTTAATTCCCCAACACAAGCACGCCCTCCCACAAAGTATTAAGCCTACTTTACTCAAAAGATTGTACTTACACAAGATGCAGCCATACAGGCACCAAAGAATCATTCCAGACAAGAAGAACAAATAGCCCAGAAAGTATTTGTGGTTGTAGACACCTAATCAGGAAAGTAATTGTCAATAATTCATAACAAAATGATTAAATTTAAGCAAAAAGTGTGATTTTTAGCATATTACAAATTTAATAGGAAAAAGTCCTACCTCATGCAGGACTCAGATATGCATCCATACATTACTCGTCACACAGACCACTTCACATTTACTCTGAGTGTTTGATATATATATATAATGTTTGAGATATATATATATACACAAACACACACACAGTGAATATATATACATCATTTGATATGTACAGTGTGCACAAAGGATATTTTCCATTTTAGTCAGCTAAAAGTTTCTTGTGTTTTCTACACAGCATTTAAGAGACTGGTTATTATTATTCAGTGATACGGAGTGCACCACACTCAAAATACTCACCAACACAGTTGTCTATCCAAGGACAGTGATGGTCAAATTTAGCAACACATCTATTGCAGACTGAGCAATGTTTGGAGCGCAGAGGTCGTCTGATGAGACATGTGCTGCAGAACTGACTAAGTGTGAGTGTTTGTGACTCTGCAAGTTCCAAGATTGTCTGTTGATAAAAAATGGTCAGCAAACTGAAATGCACTCTTGGACATTACAAGTGCTTCTACAATAAAGTTATCTTCATATGCCTATCAAAGCTGTTTCGTTCATTTGCTTTGAATTTTTAGTGGCAAGACTGTATTTTACTAAGAAAATAAGACATGGGATCATAAACGTAATGCAAAGAGGGACAGCTGGGAAAAACGTTGACGAAATATTTCCCTGCACCACTATGCTCAGAAGAGACAGAGAGGAAGGCTTAGCTAAATCTGCCACATATAGTTTCTATTTACACTCTGTTCTTTACTTTTTAATGGCTTGTGATAAAGTATGAAAAAATCCATATAACGAGCATTAGCATTTAAATGAAATATGTACTAGGCTAAAAAAAAAAAAAAAATCATGGATAATTATTACTGCTATTACCATGGACAACTTATGGCTAAGAAAAAATAAACTGCATGCACAAACACTACAGTTATCTCATCTTGACCTTTGCATTGCCACTAACCTTCATTTTATCTTCTCTATTGCTCTTCAGGAATCCAGGATCTGTGCGCCATGCCTTGTAGAAGTTGTATGTTAAAAGAACAGTGTTGACAGAAAATAAAACATTGGCACGGAAGCTATCAACATCTGCCACTCAGTTAAGGAAAAGTATGTTGATGGAAGAATCAAGAATCACAGATAAGCTGTCACTTGTTTACCAGCTTTGTGATTTTCTTTGCTTTATGATTTTTTAAATGTGATTTGCTTTATGATCTTTGATGTCAAAATGATCTATTTGATCTAAAATGAATAAATTTAATTTTTACTTCTGTTTAGGAATCCAGCAGAATGTTTATGGTGAAATGTTTGCTTTTAAGTCAGTGCTTAAACTTCAAACACTTGTGACCTAAGAGAATATAAAATATTTAAAACAAAAGTACACCCCTGACACAGCATTAATAGTTTGGGGTTTTTAAAAGGATACAAGGTACTAGATAGAAAAACCAAGTGAAGTACATCCAGAACTTGGTAGCAAGGTAGATTGCTACTGGCATTATATGTGTCATGGTCTCATCAAAGAACAGACTGCACAAAGAAGAGGACATAGTGACCTGCAGGTACAAGGAAAAACCTTGCATAGAAAACGTTTGTTATGCATGAACATTTCTAAGCCAACAGATAACGTTTCAAGTCTCACCCATCATAAAGCAACATCTGAGATTAGATGAGCCACAAAGCTAAAGAGCATTGAAATATAAAAATAAGGTGTAGTTTGCACCTTTTTCAGAGTTAAATTTCTTCTGGTACAGCCAGCTCTGAGCTCAAAACAAAATTAATTCTCCTACAGTGATTCACATACTTGGCACACACTCTCCAAATAAGGATGGCTGGCACAGCCAGCAAAAGCTTGACCAACAGAGATGCTTCCATCTCTGGAATCCAGCCAATGACAAACAGTGCCAGGAATGGAAATATGTAGCCAATATACTTCCGCACTTTCTGAAAAACAAGAAAAAGTTCTTTAATGTAAAATAAAGAAAAATTCTGATTTTTCTAAAAGTTACTTAGTGAAAAAATGCAGGTCTGGGAGGAGGGGAACACCAGCATGTGAGGGAGCAGGTGAGGTGAGGAATGTCACAGGATGAGATGCTCATTCCCATCTGAGACATCACTAGCCATGCACACATTGATTCTGCAGAGCCTCACTATTGGAACTGCCAGCATTAAAGTCTCACAGCTAAAACGCAAGGCAATAACCTATTTGACTACTGCTAATAAAGCAAGCGAAACATTCACTTTTATTTTTTGTTCTCTAATTAGTACAACTCGAGCACTCACTCATGAACAAAGTATTTGTAACGCTGACAATAACTACTATTAACATATAGGGATGTCATGCAAGTAACAAGCATGTTTTTACTTCAGACACAGTCGCATAGGTGTTGTAGTCAAGAGAAATGTTACATAATGACACATCTCTGGGGCAAAGAGATGAATGACACATACTGAGTTTGACAATTACCTTATTGGTGGTAAAGGACTGTAAAGGATGTCTGATGTCAAGCCCCTGTTCATAGCGGGTAATACGCAACCGTCTGACAAGCTCCATGTTCTGAGCAGCCATAGCTACATCCAGTGGACTCTGACCCTGTCAGTCCACAAAACACAGCAGAGAATGTATACATTTTGGCTTTCAAATTCACTTCCTTTTACGCTGATGCAAAACTAATATAAAATAAGTACGTTTTGAAAAAAAAAAAATTGACAAATTATCACTAACTTGATTTTCATGTCATAAAAGACTCAAAAATGACTTGAATAAAAAAAATGACTGGGTTTCTTTTTGTAGGTTCATGTCAGTACTAATGTAAGCACTCCCTACAGTTAGACTTATAATGTACATTTGCTCAACTAGCATTTCACATAGTAATCTAAATTAAATACCAGCTCAAAGCACATCAACAACTCACACTTACCTTAAACATTACAAGCATGAAAAGAGAATAGCGAAAAAATAATTCTGAGCAATAGAATGTTATCTCCATGTCCTAAATGCATAAATGTGTGATATTCAGTTTTAAAAATGCATGGAATGAATATCTCTTCCAATAACTATTTTCAAAACAATGTTGTAAGTTTATTATCTTGGACAACAAAGCACATATGAGAAAATAAAACTAACACATTTCTAAACTTTTACTCAAAGAAAAAAAAACTGTTAAAATTTAACATTTCGCTATAATACAGTTTAAACTATTTTGAAGTTTCAACTGTTTCTTAAAGCAAAAGCATGCTTACACAAACACTTCAGTGTCTTAATTTACTGTACACCTAGGAAGCATAAATAAAGAGTAGGTTTCTGTTTCTTACCTTGGCATTGATGATGTTCAGATCAGCACCAGATTCTAGAAGCATGTGGATAACGATGTGGTTACCTGTCTGGCAAGCCCAGTGGAGTGCTGTGTTGCCATGGAACTTGTCTACCTTATTTAGGGATGCTCCAAAGGTAAGCAGCAGCCGTACAGGGTCATATCTGTATAACCAGACAAGTCAGTAAGGCCCACCCAGTAGGATTCACTTCCATTCCAATGGTTTCCTCTAGCACTAAAACGTAGTTTTCCATGTTGGGAAATGATGCTTTATTAGTAGCACAAACTACACATCAGAGACAGGGTAAAGATTCAATTTTTTTGAGTTTGTGCTACTAATAAAACATCATCTCCCAACACAAAAGTGATGTCTTGAACTGTAGCCAGAGAAAAAGACTGTTCTCCTTAAACTGGCTAAGCCATAGCTACACTTCAACCATAGTACCTTATATATAAAAAACAGAAATGGGTTATATTCTGCCAGATTGTACAGGCTTAAATTAGGTGGATGAAACAAATTTATCTAAGATGTTGAAGGAAGATAAACAGATTTCTTCTTACTAAAATGTTAACTTCCTTTCTTAAAACGAATCTCTACCAGCAATCTTAACTTGGTATCTCAAGATAAATTTTCCATCCTATTAATTTTTGGTTCTTATTCCAATCATGTTTGACTACCAAACTAATCTCTGAAATTCCCTCTGAAGTGTTTTTACTTTCACTAAGCTCTGATAGGCAGATTATTCATCTCACCCTCTGTTGTATTTTTTTTTTTACAATATAGGATTATAGAGACTGTCTACTGTTTCTTCACATATTAAAGCAATTGTGATTATTGTCACCAAAACATGATCAAACTTAATTACATTAAGTATAAACTGTTTTGACACATGCAGCACCTGTAATGTAGCCCTAAGTTTTCCTTTTTTTTTTTTGGAGGGAGGGGCTCATCTCACTACACCCCACCCACAACCAGCTAGCCACTTTCCACTTATCAAACACAAGGCTTTGATCTTGCCTGGGGTGAAGTTTTGTGGGGAGGAGGATTGGCAGAACTTTAAAACCTTTACAGACCTTGCCTCTTATTTCCACCTTCACTTTTTTGTTGGGTGGAAAAATAATTTGAGCTTTGTTTTCTCTAATGGCAGAGAGTTATGAAAAAGGATGATAACTTAAAGCAGTCCATCCACCTCCACAAAGAGGTTTTTAAGGAATGAACAGTCATATCCTTTAAAATATATTGCAAGACACCATATACTTTTCCAAAATACCTCAGGAGCAACTAAATATTCAAAGGAAAGTGTAATGATCTTAAAGATACTCAAAGGTATAAAGAAACTAAAACTAGGGCAGCATCACACTCAACACATTTTCAAGCAAAGTACTTTAACAATCTGTGGATTACCACTCACCCAAAGACTCTGTATGATGCCCACATAAGTGGAGTCATTCCAGTCTTGTCCAAAACATCCACATCTTCTCCTTTGGCAATGAGATATGCCACAATGGCTGTGTGACCAAACTGTGCTGCTAAATGGATACAGCTGTAACCTGCAACATTATCAGTGCCTTTTAAGCGGCGGGCACACGAGAAGCAAAAAGCACGAAACTTTTCCGAAGCAACCCTGCTTTTCCTGCTTGCCGTGTGACCAACACTGCAAGCTATGCTTCGCAAGCCTGCTTGGCTTTAGCTTGCGGCCTGCTTCGCGCTTTAGAACCTGTTCTACTTTTCCACGCGTTTCCACATGGCTGTGAAAGCAACAGGGCCTCTGGCGAACCTCAGCGAGGACCAGACCTTATTGGTGGTATGGGACTCGAGACGGCCTAAAATATAGGCACAAACAATTTAAGACCGAAGCAGCGTTCGTGTGTGTGACCAGCGGCCCCCCAAAAGCGCTGCTTCGAAAGCCAAGCTTGCGAAGCCGCTTTTGGCTTCTCGTGTGTCCGCACCTTAAATTTTGATGTTATCAATAGTTTGTGACTGAAATCTGTGATTTTAGAAGCTTATTTCCACTGCCAGGAATAAGTTTTAAAAGTATCATCACAAGTAATTAATGCAAAATAGGGGGAAGTGGGAAGACTGGTGTTTTGACGCCAAGCCACCAACTAAGGCTATATCATGGCAAGGCAGCCAGCCCTGTAACAGGCCACATGCAGAGAAAGAATAGCGTGCCTGAGATAAAACCTGAACCCAGGAACACACACACTCACAGCCATACATGCAAAGAATAAATACATGGAAATGTAAGTTATTTTTTGCTCTTATGCAATTTCTCTTAATCTAATGTTATTCATTAAACAGAACAGCCTATTTGATATTGATTGACTATAACAATAAAGATAATAATAACATAAGACATATAATATCTTACCTTCACCATCAAAACTGGAAGGATCTGCACCATGTCCCATGAGTAGAACCACCATTGCTAGATGACCTTGTCTATATTAATAAAAATATCGTTCATAGAAACAATAACATACACCAAGATTCTTAAACATAAATGTTGATAATTAATCATATGTCATTTACCTGTAATATCTTTATCTTGAAAAAAAATAAAGCTATAATTTCAGTTACATATAATTTTGCATAAGCATAATAAGCTACAGCCAATTAACAATTTAAGAGTTTTTTCCCCCTCAGCTATGATCCTTAAATGCTTGAGAAACATAGCGGGAAAAAACCTACACAAGCCTCTGAACATAACAATAACAGAATAATGGAGTGGTGTCCCTTTACCTCACAAGCTTGAGGGCAGCTCTCTACATTTTATATATTTCAGCTTGATTTGTTATTTTGGTGACCACTGTATAGGCAAGTGCTTTATATTTTCGTCATCACTGTGTGGAACTGACTTTTTATTTTTCATCTAAATCTTTTTAATTTTGTGTCAACTAACGCTCTCTTCTTCCTGATGCCATAACAGCTTCAAGTCATAGCTGCTACTACCTGTCCATCAGCATCAATCACATTTTGATAGAGTTTCTTTCAGTCTTGTGACTGCATAGATCACAGCAGTATCATTATTTAATCTACACTTGTCCTGAGTATCAGTTGTTCTGTTTGCCACCGACTTTACGACCTTTAGATCTGAGCTGTGACTGATCACAATATTGGTCTCTAAAGATGTACTCCCGCAGAGCAATGATGACTTTCAGCCTATGACTTCAGCTTTCCCATCGTCTTTTCTACTTGACATCATAACAGCTTCTCTAGTCATCTCCACTATAGTCTATTGATTAATGTGTAGATTTTAACTGTACATTGCCATAGCAACAGTGACAATGGCTAAGATAGATATTCAAAGAGAAATAGGCTAAGAATTCTGAACAGAGGGACCTTACTAGGAGTGTCTCCTATCTGATATATGGCATAAAGAGAAGCTTTTTTTTGAAAAGTTTTACATGTGAAATCCTTAAACTGCTTTCACTAAAACTAGTAATTATGAAATTAGCAGCAAACTAAAATCTTACCTTGTTGCCCAATGCATAGCTGTAGAGTTCAGGTCACCCCCAATGCGATCAATAATGGCACCTTTAGAAATGAGGTATCTGCAAAGCATATTTATAAATTTCTCATGAAATTCAACTTTCTGGAATATCTGTACCTGGAAAAAATCACAGTTAAATTCTTTTCTTCATTTATAAATTAGTTTATAATTAGTAACCTTGTCTCTTTGATGTATAAGTTTCAACCTGGGGAGTGGGTGAGAAGAACCGACTACACTGCAGTCTCTTTTTCATCCTAATCCATCTACTTATTGTAAAAAGCTGCATCCTAGTAAATGCAAACTATGGATCACATCAGGGCACTTATTCCTTTTAATAAATGTTTTAAGCATATGGAATATCTACAAGAACTAACAAATATTAAACAGAATGTAGTAATGTAAAGATGTTTAAGATGATGATGAACCTGTACTGTTACTTTTATATTTTTGTACTGGCTGTAGTGTGTTTTTCAGACATTTCTTATTAAACCTACTAAAACTGTGCAACTCGCATTTTAAAGTTCTCAAGGACTGAGTAATGTGCACCATTTTATGTATAAAAATATATCACTGTATATGTAATAACTGCAGAAGTTACCTGACGATGTCCAACCGGTTGTTAATGGCAGCCCAGTGTAGCAGACTAACATTCTCATGGTCCATCTGATTGACATCAAACCCAGCCTCCACCAACTCTCGTACACGTGGAAAGATGCCATACTGAACTGCCCGGACTATATCAAAATTTTTATAATCTTCCTGCTGGGGAACAGATGGCTGCTGTGTATTAGGTGATGTAGCAGTTGTGTCAGTCTCCTGCAGAAAGCCGACAAACATATTTTTTGCATTAACCCATTTGCTACAACAATCCTACAAGTGCAACCATAAGAGTTGTTGTACAGTAACATTATATAACTTTCACTACATAAGAGATTTATCTGCAAGATGTCTCTGGAGTGCCAGAAGTACCAGTTTGCATGCACTTTTCAGTAGGCATATTATAAATACAGTAATTACTTGTATTAATATTATTCCCTCATCCATTCCTTAACCAGTAACAAAGGCGGTGGTGGCCACAATGCACCACCTGGACTGATCTTGGGCATCGTTGAGCAGCTCTTGCACGAAGTGACTGGTCCATTCCTTCATATCTGCCATTTAGTTTTTCCAATGTCTACCTTGGTGGTGCCCACCCTCCACAAATCCCTGGAGAAGGTGTTGTGCCAGGTGACATGGCCAAATTAGATCAATCAGAACCATTTCAGTGTGGGAAGTAGAGTTTCTTGGGACCCCACAAGTGTGGCAATTGTGCTTCCCTGTAATAAATGTGGAGCAGTTTCCTTAAGAATTTTGTTTTAAATGCTTGGATACATGTTTTCGTCAAAGTAAGCCAAATCCATTTCTCAAAACAGCATGATGGGTATAATGTACAGCGTATACTTTGTGGTAAAGTTTATACTGTTGCTGTTGCTGGCCATTGCTGCTGTTTCTGTTGTGATCCTGAAACAAATGTCAGCCTTGCAGCTGCCATCTTTGGAAAGCATGGCACCAAGTAGCTTTGTGGAGTACTGAGCTTCTTAATCCTCTGTACAATGCTTCGACAGGTCAACATGTAAAATCTTTTTCTGCATGACACAATCAAAAGCTTTTTTTGAAATTGGTAAAGCTTTCTGCCATGTGGCGATGCTTCTTGATCAGGATGTGACTGTTAAAGATTTAACTGTGTTCTGCCTGCTCTGAAGCTAGCTTGCTCTTTTGCCAGCAGATCCTCAGCAATTAAGTTGAGGCAGCATGAAGTCCCCTTCAACATGACCTTGCTTGGGTGGCTAATCAGGCTGATGGTTCTGTTACTCTTGCACTGTTTGCTGTTGCCTCTGTTTGGGTCACTCTTTTCAGACTTTCAACACAGAGTAGAAAGGGCTTTTGCTTTTTTTCCCAACCTTGTTTGATGAACATTCTTGTGATGTTGTAAGTCCCCAGTGATTTCCCACTTTTCCGACTGCATACTGCCATTTTAACCTCTTCTTGTGACAGAGATCTGAGGGGTCACTGGTTGCAATCTAATTACCATGGAGGATGTTGGTATCCACTTCTACTGCATATAATATTGCAGTAGTTGGTCCATCGGTTTAATACAGCAGTTTCTTCCAGAAGAAGGTGACGACTGCTAACTTGTAAGACTGACGTTTTTTGCTACTCTGTCTTAATGAGTTTTTAATGGCTTTTAGGCCTTTGTGTTGTTGCCCTATACCATTTCTTCATCTATCTCATGTCATTTTTCCTTGATCCAGTTTTCCTTAGTTGCCTTTATCTCCTTTTGAATATTATTATTCAGTTTCCTGAACCTGGTTTGCTGAATTAAGATGCTGTTTTCTCTTTCCTCAAAGCTCTTCTTTGGTCACACAGATCTAGGACTTCTTATGTGATCCAGGGTTGCTTCTTCCTCTTCAGACTCCAAACTTAAGTTTTATGTTTCCATATAACCAATGCAACTTTTTTACACAACTACATAGGGAACTTTTCATCAAGTGCAAAAAGCTCTCTCCTGTTATTTACATTCATTTATACATGAGGAGAAATCCCACTTTAAAGGAAAACTGAACCTATGACCATTATCTAAAATCTGTGAGCTTTTCCTTAAAGTCATATTAGTTATAAAATTCAGTCTAAAATATTTGCACAGAAAGTATTTTTAATAATCCATCTGAGCAAAAACAACCTACCAAATATAAAAGAAAAGTAGCACATTATTTTAAGTATAGGTACTATGCTGGTCAAGTGATGTATGAACAATCATTTTTAAGAATTTACTTCTTAAAATTAATATAAGAAGGTGCATTTGACCTATACTGAGGCGACAATGCTAGACTAAGCTATAGAGATGTGGGATATATAGTGAAATGAATTTTGCTTTAGATGAAAGTGCTAAGAGATCATTTACTCTTGCCATTACAGACAATATGAGATACTTTTTGAGTTCTTCATGACAGGTATTTAATTTTGAGCAGTCATTCAAAACTGATTAAGAGCAGTCATATGTATTATTGGAGGTATTGATACTGGAGAAAAGTTGAGTTATAGAAATTAGGTGCTTCAGTAGATGTATCACTTCAACTCTCATAAGCTACGATCCCAGTGAACAAGAGGGGAGTCGGGTGTGAAGTTGTGTGCCTTTAAAACACTGCCTTCTACGAATCTGATTACGGGTTTTTTTAATGTAAAAATTAGGTCCAGGCTTGTAAAACTAACATCTAAAGCTTTTCTTAGTTTAGGTGCGGCATAACAATGATAAACGGTGGATACTAATGACAGATGAATCTGCAACATTTGGTTAAATTTGTTACTATGTTAACCGTCACTCATAACTGCAAACATATAAAACAGAGACGAAAAAGCAGTGGCAACGAGGATAACGGGGATGGGAATTGTTGCTCAATCTATTTCCTGGACCAAAATTCCAAAAATAGTTCACCATAGCAGCAGAGCACGCAGTGAGGCCATGTCTGTGCAGCATAAAGTAGATATCAGCATTCTCATAGAATCAAATCTGTACAGTTCATATACTGGAAAAATATTATTACTGCTAGAGTACCATTACGCATACCTGCACTAATAAAGGCTGCATAGGATTACAGCTAGGTTCATGATCCGCCATGATCGTTAGTATCTTCTTACCGGCAAATTTACGGGCAATCCATAATCTATTTTCAAAACGTAAAATCAATTATGAAAAAAAAACTAAATGTGAAATATTATCAATCAAAAATTGATATATAGGTAATCATGAATTTGCAAAAAAAAAAAAAAATCTTCAGAAAATAAAATGGTTGTAATAAGTCTACATCCATTTACTAAGGTTTTAATTTGAATAATTTTAAACATTTGTGAATTATAGGAAATTTGACAAAGAATTTATGCATTTGGACATACAGAAAACGAATCAAAAACAATATTTTGAATGTTATATACCTTTTTTGAAAGCAACGGAACAAGAGGCCCCGTGGCCTAATGGATAAGGCGTCTGACTTCGGATCAGAAGATTGCGAGTTCGAATCTCGTCGGGGTCGAAGTCACATTTTTTCTCACCGGGAATGTTCATGAAAAACGTATTTGAATCCCGCACCACCCTTACAAATTCAAGTGGCAGAAATATTATTTTCTTACCACACTGCCATATATAATTTGCAAGTATTCAAACTCAAATGCATAGATATTCCGAAGACTTGGAAAAATGTACCTGTGTGCTCGTGTAGGTGTATTGCAGCTGATTAACGACAGAGGACGTCATATGTACTATATATAGCTTGCCATGTAGAGAGTCTACATTAACTTTAGCCAGTGTAGCCAGCTTCTTCAGGTCTATATCTGGGGCTGTAATTTTTATCTGCGGTATTTATTGATCCTCTGTTATAAGTGCACGGCATATCTGTATAGATGAAACGTACGTAATATAGATGAAACACTAGTGCACTTTTTCCTCATATATATATCTCTTTTCACACTCTGGTTCAGTGTGCTTTACAAAAGCAACAAACATCACATTTTGTAGTGTGCACAGTACGTATATACAAGAATGCTGTTGTCCGCTAGATGAAACAAACTGATTGGAGATATAACAGTCCGCGACTCTCAAACTAACAATTAAAGGACGACAGAACAATAACACCTGACCAAACGCATCGCTTTTTATTTTTATTTATTTTTATCCTCATTTTTTTATTTATTTATTTATTTATTTTTTTTGGTCAGGGGTAAAAAAAAGTGTTTTGTACTTGCACGAACGATATCTTATCGCCAATTCGCTGACCTTTGAGAGTGAGAGAGAGCAGGCCTGACGAGAGTGGGGGACAGGGGGGTCTGGTGTACCCGGGCCCGCGGCTGTCAAGGGGCCCCGGCCTTGGTCAGTGGATTTTTTTTTCTTCTTCTCCTTTTCTTTTTCTTTTAAAGAAAGGTCTAAGGACAGAACACCCAAGCATTACACATGCAGAAGTTGAGTTTCAAGTCTGTAGAATTGTAAACATACATTATATACTGGGAAAATAATTTACGATTACAAGTACAAGGGGCCCGGAGAGGTCTGTCCCGGGGCCCGGGCTGGCTCTCGGCGGCCCTGAGAGAGAGAGAGCGCGATTAGAGAGTGTGAAACAGAGACAGAGCAATGTGCACAACAACGCCGTAGGAAAAAAGGGGTGGGGGGCAAGGAGCTCATCCTCCTCCTCAAAACTTATCCTGAGGGGACAAAAATGTGTACGTCGTTCATTGTCAGCATGGAGTGCCCCCCTCCCCCCTAAAAGCCTATCATCTACCTACGTACGTCACTGCACAATGTTTAATAGTGACTGCAAAAAGGTACAACAGGTACCACTGACAGTTGGACACCTGCATTCTGCATTTCACTCTTTGGAAAAGTGACTGACATGTTTATCACATCCTACTCCTTTTTGTCTAGTGGCATATGCGTTCTCTTTCAGAGTGGTCTTCAACATAAAACATCTTTGGCTGAAATATGTATACGACTCGATCTCGACCTCTCGGAGACCTCCCCTCTATGACCCAGCTTTCCGTTTTATCGTCCCACCACTCACAGAGCCACGCACACACGTACGCGGCTTACACACAACAAGTTAGCCCCTCATCCACGTGCACACCCTCTCCTTCCGCCCTGCATCCCGCAGGGGTACAGCCACTTTCGCCAGCCCCTTCCTCATCAAGTGTCGGCGCTCCCTCAGCTCCATCTAAGGGGAGACAGATCATCGCAATTTTCGTTTCCTCTCCTCTCACCACAGCAAATGTCACCCGTCGCATTTTAGTAAGAGGAAAGCTAAACTTCCATATATTGACTCTCTTTGACCCCTGTACATTTTTGTATCTATTTTCCTATCTCGTGTAGATGACAGGATGACCTAATGGTCCCACTCAGGAGATAAGCCAGGAGCAGTCGAGGTGCGAACGCGTTCCCAGCGAGATGCCACCTTCCGCTCCGCTAGGAATAGATGATGGGGTAGTTGGCCGTGTGCAGAGCTTGCCCAATATGTCCAAGACACCCCAGCAAATGAAGGGCTGAGTGCAAAAGCAACACAAAACTACAAAACTGCAGACAACTTGAGGATGGTGTGCAAAATTCTCGTGCTTCACCGACAGCGAAACTCAAACGTCTACCTGTCAGACGGCGCACACAGCTGAATCTGCAAAGACAACAGGACAGGTGAGAGTTTTTTTTTTTAAGTGTAAGTAGTTGCTATGCACAAAAGCATTTACAGTGTCGGAGAAGTCTAGCAGTACACTGATCCTCCCTATGCCTATAGTGTACTGAATAGCCGCACCCCCGGCCAAATAATTCCAAGTTAAACAGTACTAGCTGAAAAAAATAAATATCATCAAGAAAAATATATTTAATTGCAGTATGAATTTTAGCAGGGAAAGAAAGATTCACTGGTTAAACTGTAAAACGTTTAATATAAAAAGTTATTATGTTTTCCGAGGTATGGCGTAAATTGAGAAATCTCTGAGATTAACTACAGATAAAGGTGAAGAGTACAGTAAGAGATTAACATTGTGATATATGGGAGTGGCTTAGAAAACAATGTCCTAGCAGGCACAAGCATAAACACACCATATCCACACATGATAAATGCATCCCTTTGGCAACATTATCATAATTATTGCAAGTATGAAGAGCCAAGATTAATTATTAGGGTGTGATAGAACACTTTCAAAACTAACATCATTTCTGTTGATTGTTATTGTCACTATGTTTGTTAATCTGATTTTTGTAATATTATTCATCTGCCGATGTCGATGAATTGGGTAAACTATGTGAAGAAGCAAATATCTGTTCTCACTGTGTATGTTATAGAAGTCATACAAACTGATTCGAAGGCTTAAAAACAAGGTTTCAGTTTCTGTCACGAAAAGAGCATTGACACAGTAGCAGTAACAAATCGTTCTTGGCTTTTGACACATTATTATTGTGTAGCGGTGACATAGGAAATCACGTCCGGGTTCACACGCTGTGGGAATTCACGCCTCTGTATGTCACTGAGAAGGCGACCAACGGAATGTACATGTTCAACGTCACATCCTGTGATATACAGGAGCGACTCTGAGTCAGTCCCGCGTACTGCTGCTATTTCCATGTTTCTCTACCACAAGATGTAAACAATGCATGCCTTTGTTGTCAAATATGCCCCTTCCCATTCCTCTGTCTCTCTTTCAAATTCAAAGAAATGCATATACACACAAAAAACTATCTTAATCACAACTATACATAAACATGAGAAAAGATAAAACTAGAGGAAAGAGAGATAAAGAGCGAGAGAGAGAAACAGAAAGCTATTGACATAAGCACACGCAGTCGCGATTGTGAGCACAAGAAAACTTTTTGTTTCGTTTTCCCGTCCCTTTTCTTTTATTTTTTTATGCTTGTTTCGTATGAACTATTTTCTTTCAAAATTTCTGCTCAATAGTCCCAGAATAAAATATTTCTATTCGTATTTAGATGTATTTGACAATTAAGGCACTTGACCTGTTCACAGGCTTTAATCATTCACCTTTCATTTCAGAGAATACAACATAATCGTGTTAAAAAAACCGTGATGGTCGTGCTTAATGGCTGCTCAGGGCCTTCACCGGACAAATATGAACATTCATATATTTGAGCAAGATTGGCAAAGTCTTTATAAGCCGTCACGTAAGCAATTTGGATGTTACCGTCATGGAAATACTTTGCCAAATGCTAAACTTATTGAATCGCTTTTTCATATTTATTTATTCCGTTAAGAAGAACTTTCGCGTCCAGCTAAACAAGTTGTTGGACTGACAGAGCTGACAGTTCGCTGGACGAGGATCTTGTCTTCACTCTGACTGTCGTCGGTCCTTGGAATCGCAGATCGTACAATACAACGTTGGCTTATCGCTTTTCCCTTCATCCTTTTCCTCCGAATGTCATCAAGAGAGACAACATCTAGCATCCAAAGCATTCCGATGTGGCACACAGCTGGAGCTGCTGGAGTTGCGCAGAAACCCAGCAATGTGTGACTTCCGGTTCTAAGTGACGGGAAAACATGGCGCGAGAGGTTGACCGGTGTGACATTTGCACATACTTCTTCGGCGCCGTTGCCACCCTCTTTAAGCAAAGATTGAGCTGATGTGTAAGAAGAAGATCCTGGTAATTTCACCTCTTCAGTAAATATACTTACAAGACCTTCTTCGTGGTCGTGAGTCATTGGATCATGCTACCTGGTCTGCTGACCTTCACAGAGGTCGCATTTGTTGACGATCACAGCAACCATTGGAGACGAGAAAAATAAACCTACCCCATCCTAAAATTCACTTGCGTTTGCCTTAAAGTTGTGTGTAAAATTCGTAAACATTTCAACACTTCTTCGCTGTTCCATTGGCTGCAGGAAGAAAGTTTCCGAACGTTCTCTGATGGCTGTCGTAAATATCGGACAAAAATCTCCGGTATATGTTTTGCTTTCTGTGTGATTTTATTTTTCTTGTTGCTTATTTATTTAGTGTATCTACCTGTACCTCGGCTAGGGAGTGGTTCCCCAATTCATCATTTATTTTTAGACGGCGAGATAGTGTAGCAGTTGCGGTGGAGAGAGGTTGTAAGACAAAGGTGAACAAGTGAAAACTTCTCTACAAACCTCTGAAAGCTTTGCAAGAGTTTCTTGTTGTAATGCACAGTTTATTGTGACATCAACGAGTTTAAAACCTGACCACGCCCACCGCTACCTGAGCAGCTAAGTGCTGTTACTTCTCTCTTCCTTTCCCTCCATCCTCTCTCTGTCTCGGTTCTAGGTGGCTGGCTGGATGCCATAGCAGCTGTAAACAAGCTTGTAGAGATAGTCTGTTATCTCTAAGCATGCATCTGCTCGCAATATTAGACACAGTGGGCCTCAAGACCGTTCTCACAACAGAGAGGCAGCCAAGCTGACTCACAGTGCCTTAATCCTTTTAAACCCACAGGCGGAGAGAAGATGACTTAGTCTTCTTCCGGTGAACAGTTCCACTTGCCCATGTTATTAGAATCACCTTTACCTTTGTGGATTTCGCAACGTCTAGTGATGTAGATAGAGTCAACACAGGGTGTTTGATATCGCAGGAAGTTTGCATCCCTTTCCTCCAGTCTTCTCTAGTCTTCCTCATCCCAGAAGAATGCGGTATTTGCCTTCCCTGTACACCTGAAGCCCGAGCAGAAACAAGAACGCCCTGAAGCTGAATGTCAAGGAAACAGTTTTTACCAGAGCACGGCGGTATTTTTAAGACCGGTGGCTTCTATTTTTGTGCATGCACACCTGACGGACCCTTTGGGATGAAGGGGTGTTTCGGATTGCGGGTGGATCGTGGCAAAAGTCGCTCGTCTGCATCCCACTGGGTGGGCTATTTTTGGGTGCGGCGCTGAGTCGGAAGGAAGCATATTTTCAGATAACTTTAGGGCTTGTATTTCACAACAGACCAGGGGAAGATTTTGTTTAGATAGTCAAGACCTATGGGGTAGACACGCACTGGAGAAAGAATCCAGACAGTGCAGAAATATATTGCTTAAGTTTGTAAACACTCCTGACAACGATCCTGCCTTTAGCTGTTCCCTTGTAGTCAATAATCTCTTTCAAAAAAAAAAAAAAAACCCTACCAACGACGGCCATCTTACCTGTACATATTAAATCAGAGTTTCGCCATTTAAACATCTTACTTCATGGAAATCAAGAAGATGCTTTTCTTTAGTAAACAGGCTTTAAGCATGCGTATTTAAAAAAATTCAACAGCCATGTAAGTTCTTGAAAATCATCCAAGACTTGTCCTATTTGTTAGTTTCCTCTGAGTGGTTGCTGTCTGGACTGCCTGAGATAATATTTTCTTTAAGTCACATACCTCCCAAACCCACCCCTCTGTTGTGCTTCTCCGTTCCCAGAAGGATGCCCACCCATCTATTTACTCTCCTCAGGCTGTCGACGATTCTTGAAGTAACGACAGTCATGCACTTTGTTGGCTTTGCTATCTGCTTCCTCGGATGCTGAGATAGGGGTGTACACAACAACATAAATCTGAACATTGTGATTATTTGTCTGTGGTTCTCCTGTAATGTTTTGTTTATTTTTTTAATGCTTATATTTTTTTTCTCTGACGCTTTGCATATCGACTTTCTCTATGCTCTGTGTACACAATATATTTGCTCTCCATTGTTTTATTGCTTCAATGTGTATATATTTCACAGATTTTTCTTCCATACTTTAAGTGTGTAGATCTCATCTGAACTGGCCTTGAGTAGTGTCGTTGTATGAAATGTACCTGTAGGATGTTGCCTTCAGTGCTGCAGGGATGCCAAGGTGCGATGCGCGTTCCGCAACTGCCGAACCGGCATAAAAATGCATGAGGAGAGAATCCGTGAGGCTTTGGCAGCATTTTTGCGCTACCTTTGTCTGCTATGTGCCAAACTCTTGGCATGCTCGTCGAAATGTGCAAAATATAGTCGTGTGAACGTATGTACGTGTGTGTGCGCGCGTGCGCGGGAGCTCTCGCTCGTGTTTCTCAGGTTTACACCACCAACGTCATGGCGCGTGCAAAAGCGGTTCTTGCTCCGTCTGCTAATAAGTTATGAGCTAAATTAGTAGCTGACTTTCTCTACTTTTTTTCTCGTTAGATGGTAATGCGTCTGCCTCCCCCTCACACACACAAACTTCCCCTTGACGCATATGGTAATGTAGTCTGGAGTCTTGCTGAGTGAGCAAGTACCTGGCAGGGTTTTACCACCGACAGCGCATTTCAAGGTAACAAGCAGATGTACATGAAGAATTTTTTAAGCTCATTGTATTCAAACCAAAGCTGTCTCCTAGAGGAAATAAACAGAACACGCAAACACACACACGAACACACACGAACGAGCACGCGCACACACATAAAGGAAAAGAAACTGAAAGAGAAAGATAGGATCATCATCATTATCATCGAACAACTGATCTACTGAATCTGTAATGCAAGGCCAAATGATCACCTATTTTTATATATATATAGAGAGAGGGAAAGAACACTGAACTAATGAAAAAGAACATGTTTTGTTTTCTAAATAATTTCTATGTGTTCCCGCGTTCGGAGGTTTCGTGAAAAAAAAAACCCACGTATTTTTAAAATCGATGTTATAGAAATACGGCCAAGGAAATGAAGGTTTTGAATACAGAAAATAAAAACAGAACGGATGATCAAAGGCTTGAAGTGGAAGAGCGTTCCTCTCACACACAGTGAAGCTGTGTTGGTGCAAGATTGCTGCTCCTTGACAGACGGCCATGTTCCGCCTGTTGCCACTACTGAGGGTGCACCCTTGTTTTTCCCAGTAACTAGGTAAAGCTCAGTTCAAGGTAATGTTTCCTCAGATAAGGATAAATCTACTCCTCCCTTACTTATCGATATACACGCTTACAAACATCAGCATGCACAGGTCAACAATGTATACGTCAGCGGTGTACATAGACACGCTTTCTTGGTAAAGCTCTCAGCCAGTGGTAAAGCTCTCAGCCAGTGGTAAAGTTAAGACCATATATGAAGTAGGCGTATCTGTGCATAAATGTGACCTCCCTGTGTTTACCCTCTCTGTGCATGTGATGTTTGTATATCGAGAAGGTGTGTTCACTTGTTGTTTTGTTTGGAAATTACATCTTGTTTTGCTCAATAAGAAGAAAATCGCACCCCAGTAGTCCTTTAAACAGTTTTTAAACCGACTCCACTGGTTGTGTGCGTCTAAATTGCGAAATCCACCCATCATATGGCTTCATTTTACCTCCTTACACCATCTCCCTCCTGTTTTCTTTGCTCGCTTTTTGTCTTCTCATTCATCTCTCCTCTCTCTCTCTGACTCTCTTTCCCGTTCCTCCTTTCTTTTTAGTTTCCTCTTCTGCTTGCCTTCTTACATTTTCATTTTTTTCGCAAGCTCTGTGATGATATTCAAGTAAATAATGAAGAAAGCAGCACATCTAAATTTAGCCTGAAGAAGCCGCCCACGCGGATAGGTTAGCAGCTAGACTTGCTGAGCGGGGTGCGAGTGGTGCGGGTGGTGCGGGGAGACGTGACGCAGGTGTAAACACCATCCGTCATGCCGCTGTTCGCATCAGTCATGTGGTGCGAGCCGCTCCGCTCTGATGAACTCGGGCCCTAGTCTTCTTTTGCTGTGAGTCTCACGGTACCGTGGAACGCGCCGGATATTTTTAAGCCATGATTGGAAAAACACACTTTAATGTGTTGAATTCCAACTTTTTAACTATGACCTGAGTGTGTGGAAAGATATGCGCAAAAAAATAATTTAAAAATCTATACGTTTATGTGTTTGTTAAAAAAAAATTGCACAACCAGGGCAGTTTTTAATTTTTAATTTGTTAATTTTTAGTTTTAATATTTTAGCGAGAAGAAAAATATAAAAATGCGTTGTTCAACAGAGAATTGGAAGAAACACAAGACTCGTCTACAGAGTTGATCAAGTACGAGACCTGATAATGCTAAGCTGGTTAATTGTTTTTGTACAGATAACAGCGGCTTGAGATCCCGACAACATGCCATTCAAACCTCCAGAGCAAGCCAGGTGCCCCAAGTGCGGCAAGTCGGTCTACGCGGCCGAGGAGAAGGTTGCTGCCGGCCAAAAATGGCACAAGTTCTGCTTCAAGTGCGGTAAGTGCGTCTCCACACAAACACAAGTGAGGACGAAGTTGTGTACCTTACAGTGCATCACCTATACAGTCGTGTGCCTTTCACTGCAAAAAGTCTTTTCGTTCTTTCCTTGTATTTTTGTTGTTCTTTGATCTCATAAAAATGTGTTAAAATACATGAGAGTAGACCATAATGAGATTATACAAAAATACAGCTGCTAGTTCGCAACAGTTTTCTTTCCGAATTATCTTTCTTATCATGTTGGTATGTTATGTCTTGATAAACGTGTTGTTAAAACTGTGAGTTGGTTTCTTTCAGGTTTGTGCAACAAGCTTCTAGAGAGCACCAACGTGGCGGAGCACGAGGGCGAGCTGTTCTGCAAGGTGTGCCACGGCCGTAAGTACGGTCCCAAGGGCTACGGCTTCGGCGGCGGTGCCGGCGCTCTGGGGATGGACAAGGGAGAGCGATTCGGCAACGTGGAGTGCGAAATGGAGTGAGTGTCATGTCCCTAGTGTGACATGATGTTACTGGTGTGACAGTTTGACAGTTTAACAGTGTGACAGCGCACTTCTTGTAAACTGTAGTGCAGTGTCTTCAGAAGACGCTCAGCTCCCAACATTTTGGATCCCTTGACATCACGGGGTTGCACTAAAACTTTTAGGTATCAGAAATACGTAGAGATGGGGTTTAAAAGTCAGACTCAGACAGGTCTGAAGTTTATCACAGTCAAACACATGCAGTGCTCATGCTTTAACAGTCAGACACACGCAGGGTCTATTTTGTTTTCACTCAGGAGTAAACAAGACCGATGATGTTCTGTCGGATGCCTGCAGAGCCGATGTTTATCACAACAGACATGCAGGACATAATCTCGGTTAGAGTCGGACGTAGACAGAGCCAATGTCCTTTAGAGTCAGAAGCCTGTAGGGAGGATGTTTATTGTTCAGACTAAGACAGTATCGACATATATCAGAACAAGACATAGTGTATCAGTCAGACAATAGACAGAGCCCATGTTTATCAGTGTTCTTCAGGGTCAGATGCTTGCAGCGCGGATATTGATGTGTTAGACAAATATATGGTTATGTTTATCAGACAGATAAAGACAGATATAGGCAGACTCAATGTGAAACATATGTGGAACCAGAGTTAGACATAGCTCATGGTTATCAGTCAGACTGGATCATACTTTAAAAGAGTCAGGCGCTTGCAGGATTAATTGTTATCGATAGTTTGTGTGGGTTTTTTTTTTACATGAGTTTTTTAAATGTTAGATAATGTGTGTGGTTTCTTGATATGATTTTGTAATCTTAGACAATCTGTCTTGTTTCTTCACGTGGACTTTTGTAATGTAAGGTTTCTTTACATCGATTTCAGTTAATTTTCCTTGAGGAAGGTGCGTTACTCTAGATTACGAAAGTTGGGGCCACAGGTGACAACAAAATCATAACGAGTACTCGGACATCCTATAATAAATATTGTCACTCTTGCACCTTGGCCTCTAATGAATCCGCTGAGCCATGATGAAAGGGGACTCGAACTGTGCTGCGGAACTTACACATACAGAGCATTTAATGGGTATACATGAATAAAAGGAAACAACAGGAGCGCGAAGGGGTTTTTCTATTTATAAACAAAATATAATGTTTTTGGTCTCGTTGTCTACAGTAACATAGCGAATGAAATCGCACACTGGTTGCTAGCCAAAAAGTAGGCTGAGACCCTTCATTGTTTTTTCTGTCTGTAACCTTCTGGAGATTCTCCCTGTGTCATTGTGTGATGCCGTGTCTTGCAGCACCAAGCCCAGGGAGCAGGTGGTTGGTGCGGGCGCCAGCAGCAGCACGGGCCCCAAGTGTCCTCGCTGCGGCAAGACTGTGTACGACGCCGAGCGCGCCATCGGCAGCACTGTGGTACGTCCTCGCTCTCCCCCTCACACCTCACACTTCTCGTGGATCAAATACTTTAATAACAGGTGGTCGGGTTTGACTTCGCCTACACACCGTTCCCTATAGAGTGTCTGACTAGCAGGTCGAGTTGGTGACGCGACTTTCCGCACTTTGCTGCAAAACCTTCTCAAGAACACGCTGTAGGCGTCATGTAAACCCATTCTTATCATGTTGATATAATATTTTGATGTAAGCATGTGCTAAAGCTGGTGACATTACTGTCCTATTGCCATAGTCTTCTGTAAGCTGTGACAGTTACATGTCTCCTCTTTGTTTCCTTGCAGCCATGGCACAAGAGCTGCTTCAACTGCAAAAACTGCCACAAGTCCCTGGACTCCACCACCATGGCCGCACACGAGAATGAGGTGTACTGCAAAAGTGAGTTCTTAATATTCTTAATATGCTCAGTATTTGAGGTCACTCGAGGGCAGGATGTGAGGTTACTGGGGCATAAGGATACAGGGTAACATCAGTGTAGGACATGACATCACGAGCGAAGGATGTAAAGAAGTCTTAGAATCTCCTCATCCTCAGACCTCAGAATATAACATGCCAATGCTATGCCAAGATTTTATGTTTCTGTATTTAAGGCTTGTTTTATTTATTCGATAACAAACCTGAAGACAAGGAAGGGAAGATATGTGAAATTTTCGATAAAGAAATACTAAGAGAACAATTTAAGGTGCTAGAACAAGAAGAAAGCCCACAATCAGACAATTGCAAAGACAGTCAATGAAACCATCATTACTGTTGACAAACATTATTACATTAGTACCGTGACTAAATTGATAGCAAATTAAAGACTGATAGTTTATGGCATTTGTTTCGTGTTTCAATGGTATACTTAGTTAAAAATAATGTCTCGGGGTTAAAATGTTGATTTTACAGCTTGCTATGGCAAAAACTTCGGACCAAAAGGATTCGGTTTCGGCCAGGGGGCTGGGACCCTGAGCATGGGCTGAGCCAAGTCATGTCATCAGATGTCGTCAGATGTCAGACATGGTCTGTTGACTGTGGCAGTGTCTTGCGTCCACAATATGCTAATGCACCTCCTCTCGCTTCGTATCTGCGCCACAGTGTCGTACGATCATGTGTACAGTAAATAAGTCTGTTTACGAGGCCATCGCCACGTGTGAGTATTTCGTAGCTGGTATATCAACACTCGCTTCAAGTTATCATGGTATGGAAAAATAATGAAAATAAAAAGTAATTTGTTCTGTGTGTACATTTTCGTCTATAAAATTCTCAACCATAAGCTATGAGGGGGAGATAAATACTTGTACCGTGTATTTCGAGTATACTGCACGCTTACACAAGGGAGACTTTCATTCTTTCTTTTCTACATATTGTGACAAAAATATCCTCGCCATCATATTGTTTGATTAACAATGATAGTTTCCAGTCATAATCTTTCATTAGACTTTGACTTTCCTTCCATTGATGCCATCCGTGTTTGTAGTCATCCATGTAGAGAACTTACATTCTGAGGCCATAATTGTTTCCAAATCCCAGGCAATTCACATGCATGCAACCTTTTGTTATCTTCCATTTTTTCACTGTTGAAAACCTTCCTATGTTAGATGCTGCAGATGCCTATAACATCCCGGTTATCTTAACGTATTTCCACGGTTTGTGTAAACCCCCAATAAATATTTACCTGCCATCTGGCAACATATCGTTTTGTCTTGATGAATATATGAAGTAAGCGAGGGAGGGGTGACAGAAGAAGTGATTGAATGAGAGACTGAAAGAAAATGAGAGGGAGAGAAGTACGAATGAGGTCGTACGGAATTTGCATGCGTTGTCTTTAAGTACACATGAAAATCATATCAGCTGCGACATCGACTGGGTCCAGTCAATTCAATAACCTGTGGAGGTGAGAGCAGAAAATTTCCCATCAGCCAGCACGCACAGGAAGCGAACCTCACACACGAAGGACAGCTCTCCAGGCAAACGACTTGGTATGATGGGAGGGATGCTGGCTTTATCGTGATGCCCCAGGCTACGACTGTCTGGTTCTCCGCTAACCTTTGACACTTAGCATTTAGCACAGAAAAGTGCGAAAAATCGATTTGTAAGCACTTTTCAAGAGGCCATTAAAGTGATAATCCCTGCGTTTACTGGAAGATGCTGCACGCGGTAGGAAGCAATTTATTTTGCGTTCACCCCTAGGCTTGGAGATGTGCTGCCGACCGGCCCGAGACTAACGGTCCCTACTGCTTTATGAGGGAGTGGCTTCCTCTGGAAGGTCCTCTTACAGGATCTTCAAACCAATGCTCTATGAGTCTGGAATCAGTGAAGATGCGGGAATAAGCTATATTTAACCCCTAGCCACCTTCATGAGATTCACGATTGTCATCCCTCCCATAAGGGACAACAGTAACAAGTACAACACTCACAGTCATTCTCCTTCAACATTTCACATACCTTGTCTGCAGTCAGTCACCCATAAACCTGAAAGATGATTACTTGAGTGAGCACAGCGATTTCACAAAGGTAATGGAAGAGAAAAGTTGCAGGAAATAGCAAATATCACTGAATAATGGAACTCACGTAGATAGGTTTGAATCATGATCTTCATAATCGCTAAAAATAGGAACAAGAACCTGTCGAGCCTGGGAAAGATCCCATCTCTCATGGTGACCTCCTCCCTTTGTTCATGCTTTAATATGAACATTGAAGATGGACGATAATACGTAATTGCTGATTTTGATCATTAGAGTAGTTTTAATTAAAGTGCAAATTTACAAGAAAATATTTTTTTTCCTACTCAAGTTCTCGGTTTTTTTGCACTATTTATTAATAACAGTAATAGCTAAAGGATTCTTTTTCTCACTTCGGACATTACATATGATTGTGGAACGACACAAGTTTTCTTGTTGTTGTCATTATTATTATTACTAATTTCTGTCTCCTCTCTCTCACTTACTCCCACTCTCTCCTACCTAGAGGAAGAACTGTGTTTTGCTGGCAGGCGGGTTTGATGAAAAATGTGCTCACATTTACTTATAAACTACAGAAACGAACTGAATCTTTTTGAATAAGTGTTCACGTAGAGTTTATCGTTTTGACACAGAGCCTACATTGTTGCGTGTTGTACTTTAGAGATAATTTCTACTTTTTTGGAGGTGTTATAAACTTTGATCTGAACTAAAGGTGTGGTAACCTGGCTGAGATAAAAGTGTTCATTAGTGTTCCTTATCACGACAAAGATGTGCAACAATATCGATCTTCCATTGTTTTTTGCGTTGGCACACTTTACCTTAATAAGACTTCATAACACAAACAATATGCTCACACTTCAGACCCCATTACAAATGCTACTAGCGCACCCATGACTGCGTGAAACCAAACCTGTTTGGTAAATAAAGATGTTTATTCATCTGTAGTTCTTCAATCTTAGCAGGCAATGCTCAACAAACAGAGCAGTACATTGTTGTAGGTCTATGACTATGGTATGTCCAAGTCGCCTCTCTGTAGTACCCGAGAAAACTAAGGCATCGGTGCGTCAGCAGAGAGTATGGATAACATATCCATAACCATGGATAACCAATCCACGCTCCTGGCGCCGCCACAGGAAATAGTTCAAAGTTCATCAAGCGTGACTCCCGCGGCGAGTTCTCACGAGAAGTGGACGAGCCCTGTAGCCACGAGAAGTACAGTGTTCCCTCGTTTATCGCGGGGGATAGGTGCTATGATCAGCCGCGATAAACGAATTTCCGCGAAGTAGGGACATACATGCAATAATAATATATACATTCAGGGCTTCTGCTAAGGCTAAATTCTTTGGGGTCCCAGGGACCCCTTCTTCAGATTTCTAAGGGGTCCCAGGCTAACTCTAAGTGGTCCCTTTACAAAGTTGAAAAAAAAATCAACAAATCAACTACTTTGTTCAACTGCCTTTCAGGCACACAAAGCACTGTAATGTCTAGTCAGAAACTGCGAGATTTCTGTGCCATGAAGTCTGTGCAAACATCTGTGATGAGCTTATCCTCATTGTACTTGGGTGCTCACTTTCTTTCCATTTCTAAGGCAATGAATTTAACCACGCTGTCAACGACATCTTTGAAATAAGTTAAATAAGCTGCACATGGTGGTGGATGCGAGAGGATGTATGAAAGTATGAATGCCTCAGATGCCATCATTCAAGAGGAAGTTCTCGACCGTAACCTGGCAATTAATAAGTTAGTGAGAACTAGAGTTGTAAGAAACATCAACGAGAGGTGGCACGTTGCTAAAAGTATAAAAGTTGGGATAAAAAAAAACTGGTGCAAGGTAGAAAAGCAAACCTCGGCAACACGTGGCGCCCACAGCTCAGTGACATTCAGTGGATTTTGAATGTTACGTAAATCATGAGATGAAGGGGGATCGAAGGTGTTTGAAACTGTACAAATAAATGAAATGAATTTCAGTTGCAAACTATATTTAGCAATAAAACGCCTTTCTCAGCCGACTAGTACTTGGTGTAGGGTCTAAGAAAAAGTGAGGCGAAACGGCTTCTATCTGAACATACTGTCTTTCCTTACATCTTTCTTTACTCATAAGAGGGGATAATAATATTTAATATTTTCAGTTCATTCCTCCTGATGACTGGCCTACAGTACACCTCGGTTTGACTCCAGTCTTTGAACTTTTACAAATGGCCAACAATTCACGACTGCAATATAGTGCCCCCACTGTGTCTTTCTTCGCTTATCTAACCCGACCATTATGCGATCAATTCAGTTGTTTTTATGTTTGTGTCATTTGCGCTGTTCATTCTTCTCTCATTTATAAATTTTAGTTTTGTTTGTTTGTGGAGAATACAGTCAGTCCTAACGCCGACAGAATGTTCAGATAGAAGTCGTTTCGCATCAACGCTCAGACCCTACCGCAAGTACTGGGTGAGGGAGACGATTTATTGCCATGCTAGTCGGCAGTGCCTGTGATGTCCACCCCGCCTTTTGTCCGGGTAGTAATTGAAGACGACTGGCCGATGGCAGTCCGCACCTCGTGTACTCCTACCTTCCCTCGCACGGACGATACCCCTCATTTCCCCCCGGTGGGAAGATATCGGCCTTAAATGGAACTCTTCTTGGTAAGGGAAAACAAACTCAGTGCAAGGGAAGTTACTCTCGCCTTCCAGCAGACGACAACAATAGGTTGGTCTACGATGTCAGACACTACACTTACCCAATTTTGTATCTGTTCTTCGCCCAAATTTGAAGGGGTCCCCTGGGACCCCATTGACGAAAGTTGAAGGGGTCCTCCGAACTTTTAATGCGTACTGTACGCAATTTTTTGCGTAAGCAGAAGCCCTGTTGCATGTAAAACAATATCATGTTAGTGTAAAGTAATATATTAATCATGGTATTAATACAGTACAATAACAAATAAGTGTAAAAAAATTATAACTTTACTCAGAGAAACCCAAAAAACTGATGCGAACTGGCTGCGAGATGGGAGATAACAACCATGCCTCGTCGCTTACGCATAGCAATGGATTTCTCATACACAATTATTTCTTTCGTCTGCCTATCTACAAAATAACCATGGTATTTTAATAGAAATACTAATACAGCTTCATTTTTCGTCTTTTCCCTGTTGAAATATCTCTGGTATTTTGTAGAAGCGCGGAAGTATCATCGATACTTCACTCAAAAAAAAACAAACCGCGAAGTAGTGAATCCGCGATATATGAACAGGGAACACTGTAACTGGGTAAACCTACGGGGCAAATACGGATAGAAAGTGCTCGTTTGTCAAGATGATTAGTTAGACCTTCACTTCTTTCTCATCTTCTCTAGATATTACGACTTGCGAGAGAGGTAAAATCACCGCAAAATATTATGTCTTCACTGTTCAGATTCAAACTTATGCTGTTGCTGTCAGACACTACAATACTATGTCTGGCAGGCTGACTGACACATCCCCTCCCAGACTTGTGCCTGGAGCTACACACTGCTAGCAGGAACACTGAGTCACAACGTGAGACAGCCGTAGACAGAACGTAGCTCCGAGCACAGACTTTGTCCTTAATCAACCGGTTGGCGATGACTCGTCGCGCCCTTCTCTCAAGCTGCTCTCTCTTTTTCTTCTCCCCTCAACCTCTTGTCCTCCCTTTGTATATCTCCCGGTAGGTGTAATGTGCCATGTTTCCAGGATGTCCTATAAACACAGATGGGACAACACAGACAGCGGTTCACGTGCTCTAGCCCAGATGTCAACAAATCACGTGCAGTCCGCAGGTTGCGAGACTCACCATGACCAGAGCTCGTGCTCACCTGTGTGCAAGCTACGAAAAGACTTCTCGCCAGGTCAATTCTGTGCAGAGCTGCACGACTGTAAAGCATCAAATTACACTTTCTAGCAAAGGTACGATGACTAAATTTAGTCATTACAATTGTTATAGGTCAAGGAATAACCACTTTATTACTCTGTGTAGTCCGCAGAGGCACAGTGAACAATACCTGCTTTGTGCATGCATTTGTGTGTATTGGTTTCTGTCTCGGGGTGTATGTGTTTGTGTGTGTACATTTATCCATTAAGTCTTCATGTCAGGAAACAGTGTTTTGGTCTTTACAATTAATAAATAGAATTTAAACTATTTCTTTATTATATGAAATATTTAATTTTCTGCAATGACAATTATTAACTGCACTCCTAGGATTCACTTCCCACCACATACATTCACAGGCACACACACCCACAGGCGCATATACACACTGAGACTCACACACAGTTTGGAACCAAGATTAATGGAGGAATTTACATGCTGGTTTAGACAAAGAATATGAGAAATATGTTGATCAGTCGAGTACCGTATTTGCACATTTAATGAGTAATGCAGTACAGTCTACAGCTAAGTAAACTCTTAACTCCCCTTATTCCTAGGTTGTCATGTGCTTTCTTTAATGTTACTCATGAACTCTGACCTTCTATTCATGATAATAATTGACTCTTTTCATTCTTTGGTGCTATACAGATACTATCAATCTAGGTGCTCTTAAACTATTACACGTGGTCTAGAATTGAAGGAATTTGGTCAGAATGTTTATTGTATATGGGTTTACAGTTACCTCAAAATACCATTGCTTTATTAATGTGTGCTCTTCATCATTTACAGATAACAGGTTTGGTAAACCAGCTTTTAAAACCAGGTCAGGTCAGCCCATAAGGTAAGTGGCACCAAACTTAATATAGACATTTTTGATTAAACTTGAGGATTCCTTTCATTCAATGACATATTTAAATTTCCTTGAATAAGAACTGTTACCTGCACTCCACAACACATCTCTTCAACTCCCTTGACACATGTATTTTAGTAATTTCACTTGCAATGTCACCTTTCAAGGATTATAATAATGTAGACACATTGATTTCATGTAACTGCTTTTGCAATTAAGATTTAGTGTTTGTGTATTTAGATTGTCACTTTATTGAATGACATAGTTGAGTTCCATTGAATGACAATTGTTATCTGCATTTGTTGCATTCACTTCAAAGCGCGCATGCAAGCACACACACACAAATACATAGGCACTCAACTACTTCTAACCACTTTGTTACTCTGTGTAGTCCTCGGAGGCACAGTGAACAATACCTGCTTTGTGCATGCATTTGCGTGTATTGGTTTCTGTCTCGGGGTGTATGTGTTTGTGTGTGTACATTTATCCATTAAGTCTTCATGTCAGGAAACAGTGTTTTGGTCTTTACAATTAATAAATAGAATTTAAACTACAGTGGTACCTCGACATACGAGTGCCCTGACATACGAGTGTTTTGAGATACGAGCCGCCGAGCGAGCGATATTTTGCTTTGAGATAAGAGCAAGATTTGAGATACGAGGAATCGCACACTACACCGCTGCACACGACCCCAACATGCGGGGGCGGATGTTGGGTCGTGTGCAGCGTCTAACAGTTTCTCCACCTCAGACTAGACCTCAGTCTGTGTGCTTGTTTCACTCGTTTTCGAAGCATTTTTGATAAGTTGGGTTCGCGTTTTTGCTTTTTGTACATTTACAAAACATTATCACATTTATTTTTGTAACCATGGGTCCGAAGAAGAAGATGATGTCTATTGAATTAAAGCGCAAAATTGTAGAAAAACATGAGCAAGGTGTGCAAGTAACTGACTTGGCGAGGATGTACGGGTGTAGCACATCAATGATATGTTCTGAGCTTAAACAGGAGTTGATAAAGGGTACAACGCCAGCTAGGGGCGTTACAATAATTTATAAGCTCCGGACTTCTCTCCATGAAAAGATGGAGAAACTACTGATTGTGTGGGTGACAGAGAAGCAGCTTCAAGGAGGAACCTTAACACAAAGCATCATGTGTGAGAAGGCACGAGCGATTTATGGTGATTTGCTGAAGCAGATCCCACACACTTCCACAAACAAAGAATTTAATATGTTTTTATAGAAAATGTATTTGTTATTCATAAATAAATGTTTCTTCTTGTAAATACACTTTTTCTTATTCAAAACACTTAAAAAAACATCTGAGGTGGTGTTTTGGGAGCTGGAACGGATTAATGGCATTTCAATGAATTTCAATGGGGAAAATTGTTTTGAGATACGAGCAATTTGACATACGAGCAAGGTTACGGAACGAATTAAACTCGTATGTCGAGGTACCACTGTATTTCTTTATTATATGAAATATTTAATTTTCTGCAATGACAATTATTAACTGCACTCCTAGGATTCACTTCCCACCACATACATTCACAGGCACACACACACCGGCGCATATACACACTGAGACTCACACACAGTTTGGAACCAAGATTAATGGAGGAATTTACATGCCTGGTTTAGACAAAGAATATGAGAAATATGTTGATCAGTCGAGTACCGTATTTGCACATTTAATGAGTAATGCAGTACAGTCTACAGCTAAGTAAACTCTTAACTCCCCTTATTCCTAGGTTGTCATGTGCTTTCTTTAATGTTACTCATGAACTCTGACCTTCTATTCATGATAATAATTGACTCTTTTCATTCTTTGGTGCTATACAGATACTATCAATCTAGGTGCTCTTAAACTATTACACGTGGTCTAGAATTGAAGGAATTTGGTCAGAATGTTTATTGTATATGGGTTTACAGTTACCTCAAAATACCATTGCTTTATTAATGTGTGCTCTTCATCATTTACAGATAAACAGGTTTGGTAACCAGCTTTTAAAACCAGGTCAGGTCAGCCCATAAGGTAAGTGGCACCAACTTAATATAGACATTTTTGATTAAACTTGAGGATTCCTTTCATTCAATGACATATTTAAATTTCCTTGAATAAGAACTGTTACCTGCACTCCACAACACATCTCTTCAACTCCTTGACACATGTATTTTAGTAATTTCACTTGCAATGTCAACCTTTCAAGGATTATAATAATGTAGACACATTGATTTCATGTAACTGCTTTTGCAATTAAGATTTAGTGTTTGTGTATTTAGATTGTCACTTTATTGAATGACATAGTTGAGTTCCATTGAATGACATTGTTATCTGCATTTGTTGCATTCACTTCAAAAGCGCGCATGCAAGCACACACACACAAAATAGGCACTCAACTACTTCTTCCACTACTTTGCATGGTGATTGGCTTTGGAAGGAACTGCCTCTAGGTTTTTT
The DNA here is from genome assembly GCF_003073045.1 of Pomacea canaliculata. NCBI lineage: Eukaryota > Metazoa > Mollusca > Gastropoda > Architaenioglossa > Ampullariidae > Pomacea > Pomacea canaliculata. Next base: position 18,578,662 of record NC_037592.1, on the reverse strand, counting down.
GTGGGAATTTCACTCTTTTATCCATCAAGCCACCTCATTTTTTCACTATGTATAATGGTGTATAGTAATGTGGCAGCACATATTTACACAATGATATTAGCTTACACAATGCTTTTTGGTTGCATTATATTAGCCACAGTTGTACTTTTCTCTTTTATGTTTTTCAGGTTATTCCCATTCCTTCCTTTTCACCAACCTCACTCCTTGCTTCCCACACCATATACTTCATCAAATTATCTTCTTTAATCCCAGACAAATTCTTTTTCCCTCTTGTCATCATTTCATCATTTTCAACCTCTTCCCTTCCCACAACCTTCCAATAGCCTCCCTATTTTGCCCTTCTACACATTTGCTTCACACCAATTTCCAAACCTTCTCAACTTTTCACCTCTACCTCTCACACTTTGTTACCATCCAACTCCCTCTCTCTCCTTCCTTGCAAATCCAACTTTACCCGTTTCTCCACCCTTATTACCTTCCTTTCCATCAAACCTTTCCTATCTCTTCCTTCCACTTACCACCCCTTCATTCACCTTCTCTTCCTTCTCAACCCTTACTGCCTTCCAACTTCCGAGAGACGGACAAGTGGTGCTCATGGCAGTTACCGAGTGTGCAACGCTTCACATTCAGCATCTGTCTGGTCGCAGACACAGAGCTCGAGGCGGTAGATGGTTGGTCCTTGTTAGGCGCTGTTAAGCTCGAGACAGCAGTCCGCCTATAGGACACGAGAGATATGGGGTGCACATGTTAGTGCCAGAGCACTCTACGCTTCATCATCAGCAGTTGTCTGGTCGCAGACACAGAGTCGAGGCTGGTAGATAAGCGTTGGTCCTTGTTAGGCGCTGTTCAGCTCGAGACAGCAGTCCGGCCTATAGACGAGAGAGACATGAGTGGACATGTTAGTGCCAGAGCACTCTACGCTTCATCATCAGCAGTTGTCTGGTCGCAGACACAGAGCTCGAGGCTGGTAGATAAGCATTGGTCTTGTTAGGCGCTGTTAACCTCGAGACAGCAGTGCGGCCTATAGGACACGAGAGACATGGGGGACATGATAGTGCCAGAGCACTCTAGCTTCATCATCAGCAGTTGTCTGGTCGCAGACACAGAGCTCGAGGCTGGTAGATAAGCTTGTCCTTGTTAGGCGCTGTTCAGCTCGAGACAGCAGTCCGCTATAGACGAGAGAGAATGAGGGTGCACATGTTAGTGCCAGAGCACTCTACGCTTCATCATCAGAGTTGTCTGGTCGCAGACACAGAGCTCGAGGCTGGATAGATAAGCATGGTCCTTGTTAAGGCGCTGTTAACATCGAGACAGCAGTGCGGCCTATAGGACAGAGAGACATGGGTGCACATGTTAGTGCCAGAGCACTCTACGCTTTTCAATCATAGCAGTTGTCTGGTTGCAGACACAGAGCTCGAGGCTGGTAGATAAGCCACACTCACTCACACTCCACTCTCGTCACTCACACACTTCAACTCACTCTCACTCACTTCAACACTCACACACTCCACCACTCTCACTCACTCCACTCACTCTCTCACTGAACCCACTCTCACTCACACTCTCACTTCACTCTCTCTCACTTTTCACTCTCCTCACTCACCCCACTCACACTAACCTCTCACTCTCTCTCTCTCACTCACTCACTTACTCACACTCACTTCTCTAACACTCACTCTTCCACTCACTCAACACTCCACTCGGCACTCCACTAACTCTCACTTCACTCTTCTCACAAAGAGAGACATGGGGGTGGCACGTTAGATTGGCAGAGCACTCTAACCCTTCATCATTCAAAGGCAGTTGTCTGGTCGCAAGGAACACCAGAGGCTCAGAGGCTGGTAGATAAGCGTTGGTTCCTTGGGTTAGGCGGCTTGTTCAAAGCTCGAGGGGGGACAGCAGGTCCGCCTATAGGGGACGAGGAGAGGACATTTTTTTTTTGAGTGCCAACCATTGGTTTAAGTTCAGAGCCCAACCTCTAACCGGCTTTTTCATTTTTCATTTTCCAAAGGCAGGGGGGGTGGGTTTTCTTGGTTTTAAAAATTTCCCCCCCTGTGTCTGT